>NW_025781423.1:0-42951 GCF_021130785.1 Homalodisca vitripennis | reverse complement strand
AAACGAATTTTGTTCAGTAGCCAAAAATTGAGCACTGTTGGCAATCAAAAAGCAGGATTTCACATTACGTAATAATCAATATTTTAAGACTTATTCTGCGGAGACAGACATGCATGAGCAGGCAGAAGAAGAATTCCTCTAGAGTCTTGACTCCCATGATACTCTGCGGACAGACAGACTTTATGACAATTTAGATCCCAAAAAGTGACATTCACCATCATCCAAATTGATCTTGCCTATAAAAGTAAAGTTTTTATTTATACGTAAAATATTTAGCTCCAGTCTTGTTCAAGTTATCACGCTGAGTGATAGGCTTCTATAACGCTCAGCTAAATGCCATGGATGGAAAATGAGCCATAATAGAGCCCGATACTGTCTATGTGAAGCTTAATAATGCACAATTTAAAGTATATAGATCGGTTTGTTCTCGAGTAAAGTGCTAACCATACACACATAAGAACAATCCAGTTCTCTGAGTGATAGGTTCACTAATTCTCATAAGAATTTAAAATAAAATAAAAAACAGTAGTCAGTCGTGGGACTGCCGATAGAAGTGAAAACGGAACTATTAAGTTGAGCAGTAATTAAAATTAAAACTATATGAAAAAATTATATGAAATTTTTTATGTTTTATTTATTAGTTACATATGATGGGTTAAACAAATCATGAACAAAATATAAATACAAAGTGGTTGAAAAAATAATTAATATACAATTATCTCAACAATATCTTAATAAAAATTATGGTTGCCTGTAAAGTCGGTTTTACGGGCGAAGATTTTACGTGACAACGTCTTTTTCTCGGTAGAATATTTATTGATATGAATATTATTAAATTGCACAATAGGAACAAGGAATTGAATGAAAATAAGAATTGCACAAATTTTTAACTATAGAAATATATTTTGTTTACTAAAACATTGTACATAATTTGAAATTAATTAAAATTTGTTATTGTAAATGGTAAAGTTGAATAAAACATTTACTAAAATTGGAATTTGAAATTCTTGCTAAACACAGTTAAATTCTAACTCCGCGCGTGGTGATTGGTCGGTTTTAGTTCGTTTGTTTGGGTCGCACTGTTTTATGACAGGTTAGAGGTTTATAATTTGTTATTTTAAATGTGTTGACTAGCAATACGCGCTGTTTCTTCTCAATCGACTGAATTACGATTGATTGCAGAGTGATTTAAACTAATAATTTACTTAACACAATATCAACATTTGTCAATAGTATGACATAACCTATAAACTCAGTTTCTCAACTTTTGTGTCAATCTAACAATTAATCAATCAATCATAGTTTACGATAATGAAAATATCAGTGTACAATTTATTTACCTTTAATTGTTGTAAGTTGTTGTAAATGACGAATCTAAGCACTCCACATTTTCACGAATAAACATAGTTATCTGCTTTATCCCGTGCGGCGGACCCACGTTATCTGCTTTATCCCGTGCGGATCCCGTGCGGCGGACCCACTGGACGGGCATCGTAACGTTACCGGGCGTTACACTTTTTCATGAGTGACTCCGAGCCGCAACCTAATTTAAGACGTTGTCACGTCAAAAAGTACTGTAAGTATTAAAGAATATTATTTTAATGAAAAAAAGTTCAATGCAATCATTATACTTGTTGTAATTGCTCAATATTAATAGTTAGTTAAACATAGAATACAAGTGAGTAAACACCGAGTGAACAACAGTGAGGTTTGAACACCGTTGTAAATAATACAGTTATTGCTACGGATAAAGTATATAATTGCAATAACAATTAAACCAACAATATTTTTAAAACTAATAAATTAGTTAAAATAACTTGGTTTCTTTCGTAAAGGTATTTTTATTGCACAATAAACTAATTTATTGAGTTAATACGGTATCAGTGAGCCAATGCGCCAACTACAGTTCCGGCAGAAACGTTCACTCATCACTTCATACGCTACTACAGGCTAAACTAAACTTCCAATAAAAAAATGATAAATTACAAAAAAAATATTCATATATTTTCACACAACTTTCTCGCTGACGAAATTTTTGTCTGACCAAAAAAATAAAAAAAATCCTCGCCTTACTACTTTTTTTTCTTGTCATTATAAACGCTATGTAAAATGTATACAATAATCAAAATTATTTCGAAATTTTTTTAATATTTAAAAATGTAACCAATAGATTGCCAATATTAATAGCTTTAATTTGACGCATCTTAACAGAATTGTACGACATTGGCTTCACTTTTAAATCGCGAGAGGAAGCCGTAAAACACAGCGAGGACTGACTTTTTTCATGCAGGTTAGTATCATTAGCATGTCGGTGACGCGAACCGAGGATTTTACCCTCTACCAAAACGCTCAAAGCGCCTAAAGAAGTTTTCACTTCAATAAAATACGCTAAAAGTACTAAGAAACTACCCATAAGAACAAGGATTAAAGATGAAAGACACAACACATGGTATTATCAGAATGAAAAAGGGTTTATTTTATCACCAAGAATAAAAAAACGAATTGAACACCAATAAGCCGCGGTAGGTCCCGCGATATTAATTTTAAATATTTAACAATTTTATTTAGATTCTTATATCAGGGAAAATATGATGTTGACGTTTGAGTTACTATTGAGTTAACGTTTCATACATTCGCCATATTCCATCATAGACATGTGCAAAGCTCTGCCTCATTGGTCGTAAAACCGTCATAGTGCCCTTTGAACTTAAATATCCAATTATTTCAAGATAGATTCTGAGATAGAAATATCTTCCAATTACTTATCTCAGGATTGCTTGGTATGTAATTTAAAAAGACAATAACGCGCTTGTTATCTGCGTGCGTAGCGGTTTACATGGATAACAACGGTTTTATGCAAAACAACTCATGAATATTTCTACTATGCAAACGTTAAAAAAAGAGCCGATTACACATTTAAGACTCTATTGTCTGTCTATGGCTGATGTCAAACAATGCCGACTACTAGAATAATATTTAACAAAAATACGAGAAAACTTAGATTGGTCGAGAAGAGCTCGATTGTTAAGCGTAAGTTGCAACACGCTATAAAAGTTGTTGTGTCGAGGTTTTGTTGTCGTGGTTGAGCTTAATCAGGCTTTATGTCTATGAGAATGTTTGTGTAAATTAAACAAGTTTGTAATTACACTGTAAGCAACAGTGTGATTTGCGTTTTGAATCTATTCACAGTTCTAGATACATTTCGTGGTATTTGTACTTACTCAATACTCTCCTTGTTTAATCTGTTCTGCAGTACTAGAATAACTGAACAATGCGTGAAGTGCTGTTCTTTACAATGAACTAGAGACGTGAGATATTAATGAAATTTGGGAGTGTTGCAAAATATCAGGATATAGTAATTAATGACGGGTGAAAGGTGTTAACAAAAACATTTGTCTTTCGGATACAATGGAACAAATAACATTAACCATAACCATAACCAGATCAATATTTTAACTCATCATTTGTACGAAAGTAAAAGTGAAAAAATTTGGTAGGAGTGTGTGATTTAGAAATTGGCCTTTATTATGAAACTCATAATTTCATAGTTTGGTACATCCTAGGAATAAACCAAAAATGTTCAAAAATATAATTATCTTTATCATTTCCCTATATCATGCCTGTTAGGAGCAAATTAAAAGATATAAGTTAAACTAAGTAGGTTTAAAAAGATAGAAATATTAATTTTTCCAAAAACGTGTTGTTTCATTTATCTAATTGACACAATCTAATGCATCTGTGCTTAAAAAACCTTTGATATTAATTAACTTTTAATATATTCGGGATATTTGTTACATTTTGTAAAGTGGTTTTAGGAAAAAAGTACTTTTTCTATTAGGCTATGTATTCTTTTATCCTTGCTTGATAATGTGGGAAATTGTAACTCAGGTTACAAAGAGAACTAAATAACATTATTCTTTAACAACTATCTACGTATACGTATAGATTCCTGCTTCTCAGTTGTAACGCGCCGCTTGTAAATTATGGAGATAATTTTTCCATTACGCCTATCGCTTTTTGCTTATTGTACATTTATCTCCTGTAGGACCATGCTTTAACAATTCAGTTTTTATCTCCTGTTTATTTACATCCCCGGCTATGTGGTAAACGAATGTTTTAATCAATAAATTTCAAAATCATAAGGCTATAATAATATAGTATTTACGGTAAAAAAAATACTTTGTTTTAATTGAGATGAAATCTAAAATTTTTCGTTGAAATAGGGAAGTATAAGAGGTACTCGGAAGTCTCTACTTTCCTACTGTTTCAACAGTTTACATGTAACTACTAGGAAATATATTTAAGATAATTTATATATTTTATATTTATAATAATGTATCTTTACTTAAGTCAATATTTTTAAGTGCCAACCAACTATTTCTTACCGTTATTGAGAAGATAACAGTAATAAAACATTTTGGTTGAAATTAGACACTCTAAGACAATTCATAAGTCAATACCCAAGTCTAAATATAAGAAAACACTAACCATGAATGTTCATAGTTAATTAATTTCAAAGCTCATGAATGATAGAGACATAAACAGTAAAGCGCTTAAACCTCTCACACAGATAGGGAAGCAACAAACAACAAAGCTATTGGAAATTATTAAAATTTACGTTTATTGTGTATGTAACTCCATGGAATACTTTAGTTCTCGGTAATCCTTTTCTATAGTTTGTTTTTGTAAAGTAGATTCCTGACGGAGCCGGGTCACGGAGATCTCTCTCACACTATATACATTTCAATTACCAACTTCTACCACGCTAAAATATACAGCTATATTGCCGCGCAAACAATTTTTTACTAATTTTGTAGTATTCACTCATCTATTTAACTAAAAGAAAAATATGTTTTGTATTTACGTGGGTTGTTATACCCAAAAGTAAGGAGAAAACACAGTTTTCTATGTAAAATGTAAGCTTTCTCCACTTTAACTCATCACTATTGAAAAAATAATCACGGGAAAAAAATCTGATACAGCAATACTTGTGTCTCTATTGAAAATTAGAGAGTTATATGTTAGTAATTAAAGGCGGCGTAATACAATTTTTGTAAACCCTTACAAGATCAGTTATTATTATTCAGAGATTTTGAAAATACTGTATAGATACTCCATGTGCTGGTTGAGAATATTGGTTAAGATTCGTACTAATTTAATTTTAGATCATCCCAAAAATGAAAAATATTTTTAAAGAGTTTTTAGTAATTAAAGGAGTAATACAATTTTTGTAAACCCTTACAAGATCAGTTATTATTATTCTGAGCTTTTGAAAATACTGTGTAGATATTCCATGTGCTGGTTGAGAATATTGGTTAAATTCGTACTAATTTAATTTTACATCATCCCAAAAATGAAAAATATTTTTAAAGAGTTTTTAGTAATTAAAGGCGTAATGCAATTTTTGTAAACCCTTACAAGATCAGTTATTATTATTCTGAGCTTTTGAAAATACTGTGTAGATACTCCATGTGCTGGTTGAGAATATTGGTTAAGATTCGTACTAATTTAATTTTACATCATCCCAAAAAATGAAAAATATTTTTAAAGAGTTTTTAGTAATTAAAGGCGTAATGCAATTTTTGTAAACCCTTACAAGATCAGTCATTATTATTCTGAGCTTTTGAAAATACTGTGTAGATACTCCATGTGATGGTTGAGAATATTGGTTAAGATTCGTACTAATTTAATTTTACATCATCCCAAAAATGAAAAATATTTTAAAAGAGTTTTTGTGATGACAACGGGAGTGAGCAGTGGCTGTCCCTTGGACCGGGAGTAGTACAGTCAGGGTCTTCAGGCGACAATTGTAGCCGGGCGTAATCGTTTCCCAGAGGTCTGTGAAGTTGATATATCAAAAATTAACATCCACATTTTTCATATGGATCGTTAGTTCCTATTTGTTCTCATGAAACATTCATTAGTTTTTGCATTATGAATTATTTTGTAGCCCTGATTGAATGCGAGTATGTTAACTTCATTGCATAACGTGAAGATTAAATACATAAAAATATACTAATTATTAAATATACACACAAAAAACACACACATACACACACAGATATATATATATATATATATATATATATATATGGGACTATATATATATATAACAAACATTAACTAATTAAAAAAATAAATATAACTCGAATGAGTATCAATTCAAATCACTATTCAAACATAGAACGTGTAGCATCATTCAGAATTATCAAAATTTCAAAATTATAGCTTATACCGATTTAGTTAGGGTTTATAAAAAATTAATTATACCTTTAATTACTTAAAACTCTCAATTTTTAGTATGTCTTTCTTTAAGAGACATGCAAGAAATATTAAAGAAAATTTTTTTTTATTGTTACAATTTTTTTGATAATAATGGGTTAAATTTGAGAAACAAAAAAAGAATTTAATTTAATTCGAATATATAGGAAAATACTATACAAGTAATAAAACGTTGTTTTCGAGATTTACATATTAATATTATATTATGTTTACATTAATAGATGTATATTATTATTTTAAAGTAAACGTTTTATGTGAGATGTTTTGCATGTGAGAGGGGTCGCCGGAACCCGGCTTCGTCAGGGATCCTTTTTAGAAGGTCTAATATATTTGGTATAAATCAAATTTAAATTTAAATTTGCATATCCAAAAATCTTGAGATAATACCGCCTGCTATTACGAAAATGCCAGGGGGTTCTTTTGTCAACGATTAATGATAAACAGGAAATGTTTTCCAAAATGTATATGGGGTATTAAATTTTCTTTGACGTAGTAGGTTTCTGTGACCTATGCTTGTTTTTTAAGTGGTTGCTCTCTGTTGATACAACCTAGATGAGTTAATTTTATATGAACGTTTATGACAGTAATAATAAAGAATTCCTTACATAACAAGGCACTTAAAGTAGTGGACTGACGGACATCTTATAACACGCCTGCAAGGATATGGTTGTAATAAAGGTTAGATAACATAAAAAAATTCTTACAATAAGTATTTAAAAGGTAACTGAAGGGAATGACATGTTTTTATATGTAAATAATTAAATTTCCTAATTTTTTACATTTTATTTCCTGAAGTCATAGTTTATGTACATACAGTACGATAAAAACATCCAAATTATTATCTCAACTCGTTTTCTCTGGAGCCGCCAACGTTACCCCACATTTTACCTGAAATGCCCATCCCTTTTTTTTTTTTGTTTAAAATGTTTTCCATTCTTCGCCTCTAGTGGGTTCAGTTGTTTTAGTTCTGTGCAGTGCCAGTGACATGATTGGTACTTGCTGTAATTACTTTAGACCATGTTTTTGAAATACATCTTGTTCTGCTAACTCGGGAGCCCGAGGACCCCCGATGCTCGAAACGAAGTGTTCTATTTTTATAGTACTAACTATGGCAAATTTACAAAAATCTTATACTTTTAATCACGTCTCATTGAGTGACCAAAACAATGTTTTTTTTCATTTCTTTATAGAAATTAAGTTAGACAGGTTGCCAGTCTAAAAATGAAAAAAAAAATATTAACAAGAAAATGTATATAACTAACTTAAACAGGACATTCTTTTGACTAAAAACAGTTTTTTGAACCCAGAAAGTGAACGACAAAACCAATAATTAAATTAATCACATATGTTTGTTGGTATAGTTATTAAGCATAACTTTGTCCATTTAAGCTTTGCTGTATCTATTATACAGGGTGAATCTCGAAGATATGCAGAATCTCTGCGAGCCCATTCTACATGTAAAAATAATGACTAAAGTTCACATAAACATAAGGCCGGAAATGATTTGTTAGCGAGTTATGGATAGGGAAAGATTTTCCACGGATTTCAATCTCACCATGTAAAACGAGATCTTTCTTGTAATTCTGTTAAGGTAGATTAAGGGGCGAATTCCATAGTTTCTTATGGTTTTGATGTGATAAATTGAATAAAACATGTCCAAGAAATGAAATTAAGTAGTTTTTGAGAAAACCCATGTCAAATGCAAAAATTAAAGTGAAAAAAAAAAACAAATTGGTGAGATAAAATCCGTGCGAAATCTTTCGCTAGCGAGTTATGGCTAACGAAAGATTTCCGGACCCATGTTTATGTAAATTTTATTCATTATTTTTACATATAAAATGAGCTCGCACAGTTTCTGCATATCTTCGTGAATCACCCTGCAGTTTCCGAGATTGCCTCAGTGTGCATTGAATTTGAAATACCCTGTAGCTCAAAATTATTAAAGGAATTCAATATCACCATTTTATATAACTGCACATATCACCCTACATACGAGAAAATGTTTTGTTAGGGAAATAGATGGTTCGAACTGAAATTCTTGAAATATTTAAGTTACGGAAGAACTAATCAGCAAATGAGACCATTAGACTAAAATTTGCTATTTTAAGCCAGTTTAGTCAGATTAATGAAGTTAGCTGATACTGATTAAACTTTTATTTACGTGTCTGAAAGTGTATAGGAATAAGAATTATTATCTTAGAAAATATAACATTTAATATTTATTAACTCTTTCAACTGTTTTGGCCCTCACCAAACTACCACGGCTGATGATTTATTATTCTCAGGCGAAATTCATCAATGGATTTTACGAAAAACTTCGTTGTGTTGTTAAAAAAAAAGTAAATGGGCTTCTGCCTCCGGTACAATATAATCGCTACGAGTAGATAATAATATGGGGTTCCTGGCGCACTTTCGGATCCGACCGAAAAGCAATGTAAAATACTGTTCAATGTACCATAAAGGAAGCTGAGAAATAACACAGCAAATCTCAATGAAAAATTAACCGAATCTACAGTCGTTCGTCTCCAAAAGCGATCGGTACATTACTATCTACTCTGTGGAATGAAAAATTAACCAAATCTACAGCTGTTTGCTTCTACTTTCTTAAGCTGTGCTTTGTAAAATGTTGTCAAATCTGCTACGAATAAAGGATTTATCTTAATAAAATTTAATCAATTTAAAACATTTTTACTAAAAACATACTTTAATAAAAAACTTTTCTACTAAATAGTCACCAAACAACATGAACTCACCAAAGTCTCTACAATTTCTAGCATTAAAACAGTGCAACAAAGATGAATTCAGTGAATTGCCGGTTTATTCTCAACAACAGTTGATACCGTCTTTAAATGAAACAGAATTAAAAGAACTTGTAGAGTCTTTTGCAGAAAGAACGAAAACTGCACACGTGTACACACAAAAAACGAAAAAAATAAGGGATTATATATTTAATATAATTACGAAAGATATTGAAAAGAAAAGTAAAAAATAAACAAACAGAGAGTTTTCATCGTTTTTTTATGACATTTTTCCCATATTATACGTTCTTTCAAGATAATCAAGACTTAATTGATGAATTTCTTAGGAATTTTTGTGAGTATCAAGATTTATCAACACAATTCATTAAAGAGCATTATAGAATTTTTCTTATAGAATATAGCCACATTTTGTGTGAAACAAAAAGGTATTACTGTAGATAATATTCCATGTGATTCCTATGAAGAAAGACACCAACTATGGTTATCAAAACAGTACTATGACGTGGGGAGGGACTGCAAGTTTTAGAGTTAAGACTTTATTCTACAAAGTTAATTGTTATAATTTCTTTATCTTTTATAGTCTTCTTTCCAGTAACAATCAAGTGTAATTTTTCATTTTTGTTTAATTCTTTAATCTTTTTCTCATCCAAAACAGTCAAAAATCTGTTCGGCAAGTGTACTTTACAATCTTCCAACTCGGCAATTATTGTAAACCCGAATTTATCTTTCATTTTCTCCAAATTCAAGATTCCATGTTTCTTCCTTTCTTCCAATTCATTTAACTTCTTATACTCTTTAAACTTACATTCTCCAATATCATTTAACTCTTTCAAGAACTCCATTTAAATAGAAAAAATTTAAAGACGGAAAAAATGAAATTTGCTAACAATCACTCGAGAAGTCGGGGAGAATGTGAGTAAAACCGCATTCTTTTCACGAGGTTCTTCGTTTAATTTCTCCAAATGTACTATAAAATCATCGAGGATTTCTGGTTCAAAATCATAAACAAATTCAACATCCAGATAATGAAAAAATACAGGTAATATCTTTTCATAATAAACGTGTGTATCGATACCTACAAACCTAATGTATTCTTTGAAAAGGAAAATAATTTTGTCAATGGTTCCAAGAGATAAGTAAAAATTTTTATTCTGTTTTCTAAATTCTGTAACAAATTTTGTTTGCTTCTTGTCTCCATATTGCAATTTTGTAAGCAGGTTATTCAAATGTGTTAATTTATTTCGAAATTTCTTAGGTTTAGGTCTTTCTAACAAAATTAAATTACAACCTCTACAAACTAAATATCTTTTATCGATAATTTCTCCTCTATTAGAACACTTGTAACAGTTGGCATTATACTCTTCCATTTAAACAAAAAGATTTTGTTATAAATGGAGATTATGGAACTAAGTCTGCCGAGATATAAATTTTTCAGCGCAAATGTTTGTGTTTACATTTCTACAACAGAGATAAATAGAAATAATTTCATTCTATTGTACAACTATTTAGGATATTATGTGTACGATTACAAAGATTATTCCGGAAGAAATCGAGATTTTTCATCAGCGAAAGAGTATATTTTTGAAGTTTTAGAAGGAATGAAAGAGAATAATATGAAACATCATCAATTATTGTAAAAGACAAAATGAATGATTGTGTCTTTGGTGTAGTGTTGTTAGTGTGCGTGTTTGCGCTATGGGGAATCACATCACATTCAACTTCTACGGTGTCTATTGTTTAGAGACTTGGCCCTGCACTGCTACTGTCCAACCAAGTTAATGGCTAGGAGCTGTAATTCGGGTCTTAGACTCTGGAATTTTTTTGTTCCCAAGTCTCATTTTTCTTTGGTAACTACTGTGTAGAAGTTGATGGAGAGATAAAATTAGGGAATTTGTGTCGGGTGTTTTGTAAGTGTAATGTTGTATTAATGAATGATGTGAATGATGAATGTAATGAACGAATTAAGGAAGAGAAGGAATTAAGGAATGAAGTGGAAAGGTGAGGAAGCAAAATGGCGCGCCAACCACAGTTGTCATTACTCGGCTTGTTCTATAGTCATTACACTATGGCCACTCGTGTAAAGACTTGTCCCCAACCACTGAACGACAACCATGTCTTCCTCAATAAAAAGCGCGCCTGAAGCTCTGGGATTTGAACCCAGAACCTCAGGCTTTGAAGGCAAGCGTCTTACCAACTGAGCTACGGAGAGTCTCGAAAGTTATAAGCTATATCTCTGCTATATAAGTTGTTCAATTAGGATTGCTAGTTTACAAATTTATTAATAATTTTATATTTCAAAAACCACTCAACCGATTTTAATGAAATTTGGTACACATATAGTAAATACTTAACTCTTTCGACTTAACTTATCCATAAGGGTGAAATCATCCCCTATTTCTTAATATTCATAAAAAAATAAAAAAAATTATCAGAAAAATCTGAAACTTCAAAAACAAGCGAGTTCAACTTAAAATTTCATGAAAATAACAAAATTTTCAAAAACTACCCCAATCATCCCTTATCTTAAAACTCTTATATCTCGAGAACTATTGGAGCTTTTTTGCTGAAATTTGGTATATAGGATCAGTAAATATTAAAGTATTTTTTAAAATCATAACTTCCGGTCCAACCCTTAAGATGACCTTGGAATAGTTTTTTGTTAATATCATCCCCATTTTTTAAGATATTCTTTTGAAATTAAAAATGAATACTTATATCAATGTCTTTAACAATTCTGTAAAGTTTTAAAATTATCCGATGAATAATAGTGAAAATAACGTGAATTTTACTGAATTTCTCTAATATCGTTCTTAATCACATCATAGGCTAAAAATTTCTCAGAAACCACAACCACATAACATGCAGGCCCGGCGACAGGATTCTCGGGCCCCTATGCAATCATGAAGACCGGGGGCCCCCCCCCCCAAAGATTCAACAGGCAACCAACCTAATTACATTAAAATTCACCCCCCCCCCAACGTTAGAACAAAATTCCCATATTGGTTATATTAACATAGCAAGCATTATTTTATTCCAAAACTTACTACTCCATTACTTGATTTACTTATTTGTTAAATGATTCACTTCTTCAAAATTATGCCAAATCCGTGATTTTTCCTGTATTTACTTCAATTTAAGTTATATAAATAAATGTTGCTAAACAAATGGAAAGAATTGAGGTTTATAATTATGTAGTGATTATTTTTTTACTATTAAATCAATACAAAACAAAACTCACTGAACTTAATTAAAATCAAAAACACCATCCTTAAAAAATATACACTTAATGAACTAAATGGACAAAACATAATTAACAAAGAATAAAATCATTAAAATTAAAGTTCAACTCGTGTCGCTCTCCTTTTTAGTAGAAAACAAAACTTAATGATAGGTTCCTGGAAAACCTAATGAAACAAAAACTAAATATCATTGAACAATCACTTAACGAAACAAAACTAAAAAAAATTAAATGAACAAAACCTAATGAACATTGTACAAAACATAAATTGAAAATTAATAAAGAAACATTGGGCTATGTTACTCACTAACATTAAACATGACTAAAACACAACTCGTCGGGCCTTCTTCCCAGCAAAGTCTTCTATAATGTCGTCATATTTCAAACTACGTGCCAAATCTGACTCCATGGCTAGAATACTCAGGTCATTCATGCGGTCTTGCGTCATCGTAGAACGATTTGCACTTTTAATTCTTTTCATCAAACTGAAGCTCCTCTCCCCTTGGCTGACAGATACAGGTATGCAACAGAACAACCGGATCGCTGTAGTGATATTTGGAAATAAACTATCTAGTTTGTTCTTCCTTAGAGCGTTTATTAGACTTAATGGTTGAAGAGTTTGTTCCCCCAAGTTAGTGCGATGAATCGATTTCAAATGTTTAAATTCATTTAAAATTTCCATCTCAATATCCTCTTTGTATGTTTGACACAGACTCAAACATTGCTGCTCAATAAAACTGTCGTCTTCCTCAATATATTTCCAAAGACATTGGAAAAGGTTGCTGATTTTTCCAGCAAACTCGAATCTCTGAGACAGTCCCCTAAGACTGAGTCTAAGATCTTGAAGAAGACATCAATCCTAAAACGTTCCTCTTCGTTTTTTAATTGATGTTCCGTGGCCGTCCCTTGTTTCGTCATGAAAAATCTTTCTTTTCTTTAATCTTTTTTCCTTAAAATCAGTTTCGCAATCTACACTCTCAGCCATGTTGCCTGCCACTAGCTTGGCCTCAGTGTAGAGATTGCTCCATCTGTCTCTCAGTACTTTTAGTTCCTCTATTAAATCATTCAGATTTTTTGTTTCAACGTCTAGAGTTGTTGATCGGGCTTGTAATACTTTATTTTTGTTGTCTATTGCAACAAGCACCTTTAGCCATATTGTCGACATCATGATACATTCGAACGATTGTAGATATTTCAATAGCCCTTTCAGATCTGTCTTGCATTCTGCAGATAGATTCAGTTCTTTACAATCATTGAGGGCATTGATGATGAGAGGCAAATGCTTTACGAAAGGGCGCACACTATCTACTCGGGCTGACCATCTCGTTTGAGAAATACTGTGCAGAGAAGAGCCTATTCTGTTTTCTAAGTACTCCCATCTTTGAGGGCTTCTAGAAAAGAAGTTATACGTCTTTTGCAGCATGCCAAAAAATGTTGTAGCTTCCTCGCAGCATTCAGCAGCATTAACCCCACACAGGTTGAGGCTATGTGCGGCACAGTTATTATAAAAAGCCAAATTGTTGGTCTCCATTATGATGGCTTGGGCACCTTTGTATATTCCAGCCATATTGGATCCATTGTCGTACCCCTGGCCTCTGCATTCCTTCAACGGAATTGAGTGTTTGTTGAGCTCGCTAATAATCAACTTAGCCACATCCATTCCAGTTTTTTTGTTACAGTCAACAAAATTTAAAAATCGTTCGCAAATTTTAAATTCTGATTCACAATCTAAGAGATATCTCAAGATCAACGTTGTTTGCTCAGTATGTGAGGCATCGGGGGTAGAGTCAGCAATAATAGCATAATATTTTGATTTCTTCCTTTCTTCCAATACCTTCTGTCGAACTCTTTCCCCACAAACTTGAATGAATTCATTTTGAGAGTCTTTAGACAGATAATGAGCTTGAACACGTTTTCCCTCTTCTTGGGCCTTTTTTACTTTTGCAATATGTTCTCTTAGTAAAGGGTCATATTCCGCTAACAGCTCTATCAGACCCAGAAAGTTTCCATTGTTGGGATCCCCAATTTTTTCAGAGGTCCCTCTGAGAGCTAATCCTCGCTCTCCAAGGAACATGACCACGGAGAGCAATCTTTGAAATATATCCCTCCAATATTTGGTTCTTGAAGCCAGTTCTGAGTCGAGTTGAGAATGTATGTCTGATCCATCACTTAGCCTCCTTTCTAACTCTCTCCATTGGATGTAGCAATTTTTGTGGGAAGCGCTGGTTTCATGCAAAGGTAGCTTGTTGTAAAGCTTCCGCCATCCATATTCCTTTTTCCATCCATCGTTACTTAACAAAACTGACTTATTTGAATCGTGTTTTTCACCCCCACTATTATTATTGAAAAGTCTACATGGAAAACAAAATAAGGACTCAGCAGTCTCACTCCATACAAGCCAATCTCTTCTGACGCTCTCTCCGTTCGGCCTTTTTGAAAAAAGAACCGTTTTTGGAAACGC
Source organism: Homalodisca vitripennis (assembly GCF_021130785.1). Lineage (NCBI taxonomy): Eukaryota > Metazoa > Arthropoda > Insecta > Hemiptera > Cicadellidae > Homalodisca > Homalodisca vitripennis. The sequence continues at coordinate 28,211 of NW_025781423.1, read as the reverse complement.
TCTTTTTCCATCACTTGGCAGATCTGACGGCATCAAAGATGGACCCATTTTCACTAAAGTCTCAATCACACTGTCAGTCACCACCTTGTTTTTCAGAAGTCCCAAATCTGAACTGGTAATTATAGTTCCTAACCCCGAATCTACATTAGCATTTAGAATGTCACGATTGTGATCTTCCAAAACAATATCATCTTTAGGATCAGGTTCTGAGGTAAAGCTATCTACCATTGTTTCTCCTTCATCAGCATTAGGCCTACAGCTTTCAAGATCTTCGCTGTCTTCAGTATTAGGGTGTTCATGAAAACTGTGAGAAACTTCGCAAAGTTTCTCCCTGGCGGCGCCAGGGTCGTTAGGGCCGCTGTTAGAACTAGTTGTAGCTACGTCTACTTTGATTCCAACGTCAAATAATGTCCTGGATCCTTTATTTGAACTTTCAATTTTCTTTTGCCTTTCTTTACGTTTTTGAGCACCAGATTTATGTTTGTAAGTGTCCATTTTTGAGATATAACGGTGTTTTTTATGCGAAATGATGATAAAATACTGTGAATGGACCTAAAAATAAATATCTTGGATTAGTCAAGAATAATAAATTGATGTGGGCAGATCATAAAATAATATTTGAAATAGAATTTTAGAACCTAAATATCAAAATACAAATTTAAAAAATGTATCAAATTGATCATAAAACACTATTAGACAATTAAAAATTAGTATTGATTACTAGGCCTAAACCGAGCAGTTGCTAAAATAAATACGGAATGTAAATTATCAAACGCTGCGTTTAAAGTAGTAATGTATCTCAAACTGGGCTAAACTAATCAAAAACCGACAGGTGCAATCACAGGACACGTGAGGGGATGTGATGAGTCATTGAGCTATTTTCGGATACTGTATCGCTTGCTGCGCTCTCACTCAGATTTCCAAGGTCAAGTTTTTTAAGACGTTCACCCAGCGATCTCTATTGTTTACCTGTCTTGCCAACATATTGGGGGTTTACTTCCTGTTTCTCTCTCTGTTTATCCTGTCCTCACTCCCCATTCCCTCTCGTAAACTGCGCAACTAGTGATGCGATGCGTCGCCTCAAGTTGGTTGTCATAACAACCAATATATCAGCCAACGAGCCAACCACGAAACAATACCAAACTATGTCGTCATTGAATAATATTTTCTACGTGCTAACGTGCATACTGCATACAAGCATGTGAACAAACCACAAAAGAGTGAGCGATGAGCCGTCGTTCTCTCTGATTTAATAGGATAAACTTGATTAATTGAAACTTAAAACGACGTTCAGTAGCAGTAGCAAACCGAATTTATGTGTTGTTTTTTTAATTTTTAACCATCCTACTCCTCATATGTTTTAGTTTAGATTTAGATACACAGTAACGTCAGTAACATTTATAATTTCACGTCTTATTACATAGGTACGTTTATAAGACGATTACAACGTCTCAAATTTTGCAGCCCAGTAATAATTAAGTTTATTTGTATTTTTTGCTGTTATGGAACCTTGTTGATCGTCTTAAAGGTTAACCAGCCCTTGGATAATCGGGAGTTAACTGTAGCCTAATTTATTTTATGAAACTGATTACTGTATAATTCAAATTTATAATGAGGGGTAAAAATCATGGCTCCACATGGGTTGGGCTGGTGGACCCCTGGTCCCAGGCCTGGGCCCCTGGGGGCCCGGCTCTGTCCCTAATTTTATATATTTTACAATTTTTATTTTATTATGTTTATATTATAATCATCAGTTAAAATAAAAATCTGCGTTACATTAAAATTAAAAATCTCATGTTTTAATTATGCCCTACAGCATGACAAGTGAACAGAAGGAGCGGGCCCTGAGCCTGATCCTGGTAACAGGGCCCGCAATCAAATGTGGGATCCATGGTAAAATTTATTCAGTTTTTTAATTTTTTCGGAAATTTGGAACTTATTTTCTAAAATTAAATGATAAAAATATTTACTAACTCACCTGTATGTTTCTTTAATTCACGGTTAAATCAATCTCAATCTCCTTACAACAACAACAACAACAAACCTAATTAAGCACGACAACAAACTAAAACTAGAAGTGTACAAAACAACCAATCACGATAACTTAATAAAACCATTACCACCAGCAACCAGCATAGAAATGCAAGATTGAAAGAAACATTAGTTTATTATCGTGTCGGTATCACTGTCATCCGACGCTCAGGTTGCAACTTGTAGTGAGCAAGGAGGGGAGGGGCCGGGAGGGGAGGGGGTGGAGAAGAGTCACTGCCTTCGCGTCTGGGCGATGCGGACCCCGGGCCCGACGTCTGACAGCCACAACCACAACGGTTCGCGCCACCTCAGTGTTTACAATTTTATTGGTTTAAATCGGAGCAAAGAAAGTAGTTTAAATTAACATTGCATGTTATTTCCTGAATATTTTCACCGCACAGGCCCTGGGCCGATGGTAATGGGCAATGATAAAAAAAAAATAAAAATACATATTTTAGTCGGCCCGGGCCCCCTGTGGCCCCGGGCCCCTATGCATTTGCCCCCCTTTGCCCCCCCCTGTCGCCGGGCCTGATAACATGTCGAGTTTGTAACAGCTTTTTGAAAATCCATATTGATAATTATATCGTTCTTTGAACCAGAAATATTTGTCATACTCTTTGTTGTATCAATGACATAAATAGGTCTATTCGCTAAAAATTCTTTAGGATTGTAATACATTTCCTTATTATTACAGTAAACTTTCTTAAAATCTTGATACATCTGATACATGATTCTGAAAAGACCTCCTGAAATGTTTAAGTTTTGTAATTCATCTGGATAATAAGAACCGTTCAATTTTACTCTGATATTTTTTACATCCAAACTATCAAACTTTGAAGGATTTTTTTCTTGATTATTCTGTCTATCTGTTTGAAAACCTATGATAACGAACTTGGGATTGAAGATATTTCTATAAATATTTGTGATATCGAACGAATAAGTTGTTCCGGAAATACCTTTTTGTTCAATACATTGCCAATCTAGAAAATTAAACATAATGTTTTGACTTTTTGTAATTTCATCAATCAACCTTATTTTACTCGTGATTTTATAATCAATCATTGGAACTCTAATAAAAAAATCTGTAATTGTTATTTTTCCATCAACAGGCATAACATTTCCAGTTGCAGTCTTCAGAATCACATCATCGTCTTCTGCTCTTATAAAACTTAGATAAAATCTCCTTTATAGATCGGAATAGTAACATTTTCAAAAAATCCTAATCCAAAATGAGATAAATTTCCAGCTGCTTCAAAAACACCAAATTTAAAATCTGATTCAAAGCCATTAGAAGTTTGAGAAATAACATCACTTTTTGAATACGAAATAGTTCCTTTAATTGTGCTTAATTGGCCACAGTTTTCGACTTCTTCTATCAATTTATTGTGTTTTCTTACTTCAATCTTAGAAAATAAAAACGGTATAAAATTATCGATTAATCTAACATTATCAGTTCCAAGATATGCTTGACCATCTTGTTTTGTTAAAGTTCCAGAAATATAAAACTGGAAGTTAGACGAGCAAAAGTTATCTCCAAAATCAATATTAAACTCAGTTCTTTTATTCGGTTCATTCAAATGTTGTTTACTAATTGGATAGAAATTTTTAAACTCCGCCCTTTCAATATCACTAGCATATTTTCTGTAGTCCGCCATTTAATAAGAGAAAATTTAGAAATTTTAAACATCGTGTATCATTTTTTCATCGATCTAATGTACGTTTTTATAAGAAAAGATATAAATTTTAGTAAAATAATTAAAAAGATTAGAGTCATTTTTAATGATCTACTTCGTCATATTCAGGATTCTCTTCCTTAAATTTTGCGATCTCGGTCACATATTTCAATAAAATCTGCACAGGATAGTAACCGCTATCTATAATATTATTCCAATCAACTGTATCTTTATTTTCATCCAAAAACTTTATACTCAAGTGTTGATAGAGACAAAGAACAGACATATGATCTTTTAATTGATAATGTATATTTTCTTGAATGAACTCTGATGATAAAGTTTGATATTTAGCAATGTTATACCAATTCAATTTGTTTACGTATAATCTCATCATATCTTCGGATAATTCATATTTTTGAGAAATATCATCCCAATGTTCTTTTTTCAAATCTCTTTCGTGTTGCATGATAAAAAGATCGAAAGCACTGTAATGTCCCGCCATCTCTATTTATTAAGAAAAAATTTCAAAATCAAGTTTTTATAAATTGACTCTTTTTTGAGTTACATTCAGCACATTTTCCCGAAATTCTTTTAACTCCGTTAATGTTTGCATAGTATTTTATATCGTTTGTTGCAGTTTTTTCTTTACATCTCACACAGTATATGAGCGCCATTTATATAAGGAAAATTAGTCATCATAGCCGCCTACTCCATTAAATCTGTTATCAATATTTTCAAAAGTTTTATTAACATCTTCTTTAAATTTATTTATTAAGTTTTATTAAGTTTTCTTCTAGTTTATTTACTTTATCGAGATATAAATCGTTGTATTCAACGAGTTTATGATCAATATTCTCAAAAGTTTTTGTGGCATCTAAACTAAACTTATCAAAAGACTGCTTATTTTTTATAACTTTTTCATTAATTTCGCCAAAGTTTTCTTCTAGTTTAATTAATTTATCATGAAGTAAAGATTGATTAGTAACTACTCTTTCAAAAACTTCACCATTTTTTCTATCGGTTTCATTAAAACCCTCTTGAAATTTAGCGAAATGTTCCAAAAAGTTTGTAATTTTTCCATAAAGATCGCCTTTATATAGATTGAAATTTTCCTCAAAATTTGTAAATTTTTCATCACAATTTTCTATAGATCTTTTACTTCTCGCTTCAAGTTTTTCATAGACTTCTGTTGTAAAATCTTTAACATGCTGTTTATGATTCTCATAATTTTGTTTTAGTTCATTAAACATTTTAATAGGATCTTCTAATTGAATCATTACAACAACATCAAATGGATTAATTCCTTTACTAACACCGCTAATTCTTTTTCCTTTAAAATCTAAGGCATTTTTAACATTCGGATCATGTAAATCAACAATATCGATGTTTTCTGATAATTTTAGAGGTTTTAAAATTTGTTCTTTAACAACAACATCATGTTTGTCAATACCAGGTCGAACACCGACAATTCTTTTCTTATTAGCCAAACTAACATAATTCTTTTCAACTTTGATTGCTTCAGTAATTTCATCAGCTTTTTCGATGTGAGACATTAAATTGGTAAATAATTTTTTTACACCATCATCAACTTCTTTTTTCCAATGTTTTTTATTTTATCAGCAACTTCATTTGAACTCATGAAATTTGCAAGTTTGTTATCATATTCTGCTTTAAAATCTTCAATCTCGACAGCAAACATATCTGAATCTGGAAGGTTTTGTAATACATTTTCTAACTTGTTATCAAACTCATTTCTCAAACTATCAAAATTCAAACTATTATCTACATTTTGAATAATTTGTGTTCCAAATACGTCAAAAATATTTTGTGAATCCATATTTATTAAGCAATAATTTGTTAACAACTTCTTTAAAATCTTTACCAGTACTCAGTTCATTCAAAACAAAAACACATAAATGACCACAAATTGGGGGATCTTTATAGTCTTGAATCTGAGAATCATTGTAGTAGACGCTTGATTTTTTCAAATATTTAATCAATTCTATAGGTGGTTTGTCCTCAATTCTTCCATACGAATCAAAATAACATGCATTCTTATCATTTTTATAATAACAAATCCAATGCGTTCCACTTCCCATAATCGAGTCTAAATTCACAATTCCACATTCAAATTTCTTAACTTTTTCAGGTAATGTATCTCTCATGAAGATTCCTCTAAAATGTTTAATATTTTTGCAGATTTCTTCCAATTCCCCGAATGTTAAAGGTTTAAATTTTTTTTTTCAATGTTTGATTTCACGTAATTCAAAGTTTTTTCATCTAATCCAGATCCTGTAACATCTTCCAACTCTTTATCTAACCAATTTAAAATGTTTCGAACAATAGGAATCACATCCTTTTTAACGATTGGAGCAGCTTTACGAACATAAGGAACAACATTTTTAACAACTGGAATATTTTCTCCAAAATCTAATAAATCTTTCAAAAGTCCACCATTTTTGAGTTCTTTCAACTGATTATAAGAAAATTCTATTCTGGTTCCTTTATTGTTTTTCTTATGTTTTTCGAGTTTATTGTATTGTCTATTTGTTAAAAATATCTTATCTTCGCCATTTTTTAGTTGATCTATTTTAAATTGAATACTAACGGGTATTTTCTTCTTAAAAGCGGATTTTATTTTTTCTTTCTGATTTTTGCTGAAGTTTACGTTCACCTCCATTTATATAGTTAAAATTTCAAGTTCTCTTCGATTCCCATTCCTAGTTTTCTCTTCAAAAACATTGCTCCAGCTGTTGGAAGCGCAACAAATCTTTCACCTAAACTAGCATCTTTTGATAAAAATCTATCCATTGCCTTATCTTGCAAAACTTTATCTGCGATATGTCTGGAATTTGTGTCTCTATGTTTTGCATAAAAAATATCGTGTTCCATAGCAGCTTGATCTAATTTATTTATACCAGGATCTCCTCTTTTTAGTCTTTTTTCGAGTTTTGTGCCAGGCCCCAGATACTGATAAGTTGGTACGTGTAATTCAAAAGGTAAATTGTTGATAAAATCATTCAAAAGTCCACTACCCTCAATCATAGATGAACTTATTGCCGGCAAAACTCGTTTTAAATATTTAATTCCATCAGGTTTTTCAATCATTTCATCAAGTTTGTTCGAAATAAAATCTTTAATCGCTTTCTTTTCGTTCAAAAAATTGTTGTTTCCAGCCTTTTCTTGAGCATAAATATAATTAATAATTCCATCGAGTTTTGTCAAATCGTCGATATATCTGTACTCAATCTTATTATCATTGTAATTTTCTTACACCTGATCCTTCGATTCTTTTTTCCCAAATTGGTTTAATCAAATTGAGATATTTTTTACCTTTACTTGACTTTGGTTTCTTAGTTGATGGATCATTATTTTTGTAAATTGAATCAGATTTCCATAAAATTTCAGTATACTTTTTCAAGTCTTCTTCAGAATATAAACCGTCTTTTGGAACATCAGTGCCTGTTAATAATCTCCATAAACCTTGAGTTCCTTCATATGTTTTTTCATTAATAATGATATCATTATGCTCAAAATTCACGGGCAAATTTCCAATCATAAAACTTTTCTTTTTTCTGTCCCAATACAAACCAAATTTATCATCCTTTGCTCTAGGAAGAAATTTTTTACCAATTTCACCAATTATTATATCCGTTGTTCCAGGACTTATTGGTTCAACTATGGTAGAGTCTTCAATGATTCGAGGTCTAAATGGTGTTGAAGATGGTAATTTTGGCAATTCAAACTCAGATTCTGGTATCGAAATATCAGCAAAATTGTCGTACAACTGGAACCAAATTCATCAAATTTTGATTATCGCTTAAAACATTTTCAATTTTGCCCTCAACATTTTTTATTGCAGATGTTACAGGTTGATTAATTTTTTTGAATAAATTCTTGTTCTTTTTCATCAATTCGAATCTGTTCTTTAAATTCTTTGATTAATTTCTTTTCTATTTGATCAAGTTTTTTTGCTTCTTCTGAAGTTACGTTCGCCATTTATTTAGGAAAATTTTGAAACGTAAACGTGGTGGAACGTGGAAACGTGAACACGAAACGTGAACACGGAACGTAAAACGTGAACGTGGAACGTGAACACGGAACGTAAAACGTGAACGTGAAACACGAACGTGAAACACGAACGTGAAACGTAAACACGAACGTAAAAAATGAACGTGAAACATGAACGTGAAACATGAACTTGAACGTGGAACGTGAACGTGGAACGTGAACGTGGAACGTGAACAGATTTACCGTTTTTCAGTTGTTTTCATAATGTAAATAAAAAGTAAAGATAATGTAAAATAATTGTAACAAATATTTTATCGAGACCACTGAGCAGCATTTATATTAGAAAATTTATTCAAATATTTACCATTTTTAGGCTTCAAAGTTAGATTAATTGTTAAAAATCCGTAGTCTTCCTTCCAAATTTTATCACACAACTCAATAAAGTGGTTAAAACTCATATCAGATCCCACATAATTGTTATAAATCTTTCTCGAATAGTGATCATCTTGCTTAAAAATACACAACATATTCAGGTTATTTCTTATAACTTGTTTATCAACCTTTGAAAAGCATTGGGAAAGATAGATACAAGATATGTTTTTGTGACGGGACATTACGAAATATTCCTTAATAACGTCTTGATTTTCTAAAAATACAATCATCAAAAACGATTAAAGAATTCGGTTTACATTCGCTTAATGGAACTATGTCCTCGGAAGCATTATAAAAATGTGATATTTTTTTGTTTAAGTTTTTCTCAATATTTTCAAATCTTTCTTGTAATTTTTTATAGGCGTCTTGTTCTAAAGATTTACTAAAGACGTACAAATTGGAATAAGGAATCAACCTATTGTAGATAAAATTCAATAATAAAGTTGTTTTTCCACATCCACTTGAACCAACAATTAACAATCTGATTGGTTGATCTTTCTTATTTTCTTCAAACGTTTGAAGTTTTATCTGATCTTTTTGCTTTAAAAATTTCTCCATTTAAATAGAAGATTTTCATCTTGAAGCAACGCTTGCGAAAATGAAGCTGTTCAAGTTGACTTCAGAAAGCTCTAAATTAGTTTTAAACTTGGAACATCCTATACACTTAGAGGAAGAATCAAATTATTTTATCGGTTTAAGCGGTTTTTATTCTGACAATTTTGTAATAAATATTAGTGAAAGTTCTCCTTATTGTATAGGATTTAGTGAGAAGAACATAACAAAATATTATGGTTTAAACAAAGGATATTATACTTTCGATCAAATTAAAAATTCCCTTAAAAATTATCTGAAAACATTCAAACAATCAGATAAATCTTTAAACTTTGACGAAAACAAGTTTGAAATGCAAAAAAATTATCTCTCTAATAAAATTCAAATAAAATCACCAGTAAGAATAATGTTTTCAGCAATTATAGTAGATTTATTAGGGTTTGTTCAAGAAACTATTGAGCCAAATCAGGTATATTTAGGAAATAAAACGCCAAAATTTAGACCGTTCGATGTAATTGAAGTACATTGTAATCTCGTTGAACCTAGTTTTGAAAATCATACCGAACATCTTCACAAAGAATCTGAAATTTTGTACACATTTTTCCCAAATGTTGCTTATGGATCAAAAATCAGTGAAAAACCAAATGAAATCGATTATATTCCAATTAGAAAAAATATTAAAAGAATTCAAAAAATCGTTCTGACTATTCAAGACTCTGAAGGAAATCTATTAAATAATGAGAGTAAAACAACAATATATTTAAGATTGTCGAAAGAATGATGAATCAAGGGGGGGAACGAATCGTTCTTACCTTCAAATTTTCAAGAAAACAACTTTTGAATGTATAAATTACAAGAGTCTATCCCATAGACCCCCTTAACAATCTTCATCCTGACCCTGTTTTTATCAATGAATCTGGACTTTATACTGAAATAAAAATTACTAGTTAAATTTTATTTCTATCTAAATGGATACGTCAGTTGTAGACCTACTCAATAATCAACTAAAATTCAATAACAAACATATCTTTACGATTGTTGACGAAAACAATGTGATCTGGTTTAAGGCTAAAGACGTAGCAAAAATTCTAGAATATGAAAATACTATGCAAACGATCAGAATAAACGTTGACGAAGATGATAAAAACTTCTATTTTAATCTAAATATAAGGGGGGCTATAAATAGCTTACCTTCAAAACTTCCAAAATAACACTGTTTTCGTTAATGAATCTGGACTTTATTCTTTAATTTTGAGATCCCATAAACCAGAAGCGAAATTGTTTAAAAATTGGGTTACGAAAGAAGTATTACCTTCCATTAGAAAATATGGTGAGTACAAACTCAAAAACGAAAATAAGCAGTTAAAAGATGAAATAAATTAGTTACAAATTTCAGGTCAAATGAAATCCTTGAAAATAGAGAATCAAGAATTGCGAATGGAATTAATGAAGAGAGATATGGTATGTAAAGATTTTGATAAGAAAAAACACCATGTTTTTGTGTTAATTAAGAAGAATCACATGTGGGAATATCCTTATTACGTTATCAGAGCTCAGAAACGAGAAATACCAAACCGATTAAAACATCTAAAAATAAAATATCCTGAATTAGAGATTTTGTTCATTGATGAGGAACCAAATTCTATCAATCTGTATAACCAAATGAAAGAATCTTTGAATATTTTATACAACGGAAATCATTTTACTACAAATATGGCAGAATCTCGACTGATTTATAGAATATCTAAATTACACGATGAAAATGTTTCTAAATTTTACTAAAAACTCTCGATTTATTATATTTTGTTTGTAAATGTTTAGCATAACTAGGTAACCATTGTAGAATTCTTTTTTCATATTCACAAGGCATTTCGTTTTTATAACTTTCGCTGAAAATTTTTTTAGCACAATCTTTGCAAAAAGCATCTTTTCTATCTTTACTATACTGCCAGTTATTAAATTCAGAAATATTTTTAATTTCTTTACAAAAGTAACACTTTTTCTCTTCTAAAGTTAATTTGTTCATTTTATCGTATAATTCCTTACAATAACAGTCTTTTCTATTCTCTTCTTGACACTTTGTACATTTCTTTTGAGACTCCATTTATATAGAAAAAATTATTACACGATGAAAATGTTAAACTCTTGAATTATGATATTTTGTTTGTAAATGTTTTTGATAATTATTTAACCATTTTATAGTTCTTCCACATTCACATTGAGTATCTTCATAATATAATCTATGGTGATTCTTCTTTACACAATCTTTACAATATGAGTCTTTCTTATCTCTACTATAGTGATCACTATTAAACTCTGAAATTTTTTTAGTTTCTTTACATTTAAGACATTCTTTATCTTCCAAAGTTAATTTTTCTATTTTATCATATAATTCTTTATGATATTCCCTTTCACAATCTTTGCAATTATAATGCATTCCATCTTTCCTATTTTTATCTTTATAAAATTCATTTAAATCTTTAAATTCTTTGCACTTTGTACATTTCTTTTGATGCGCCATTTATATATAGAAAATTTATATTACAGTTTTGACTTCTTCAATTCATATTCATAAAACTTTCCGGTTATTTCTTCATTATTTAAATCTTTTATACTATAAGTTACAGGATCTGTGTTATTAATTTGATAAATCACAAAGATTTCTCTTGACCAATTGTTCTTATATTTGTTCGAAAATGTTTGTTTTTTACTAACAATTCTTACATGATCATTGACTTTAAATTTAGTTTTCGTGTGAATTTCAGGTGGAACATACTTGAAAACGGTCTCTAATAACTCCTTTTCTGCATCCTTATCTACGTCTTTCGGTTTCATTTTGATTGTGCTTATGAACAGTATCGTTATATTTCTTTACGATTTCTTGAAGAATATCGATCCATTTAAAGTTTTTATTAATCTCAAAAAGAACCTTCATTTTTTATTTTGAGTTCTGTTATATCTCTCTACAATACTTGATTTCTCTTCGTTTTCAGTATGATAAATCTTAATGTTGTATTTCCTCAAAACATCGTTAAATTCTTTATTTTTAAACTCTAAACCCTTATCTGTATGAAGTAGGTTAGGAGGTTTGTGATTGATCCTTATGGCATCTTTTACTATATCTTCGAAAGCTTTTGAAATATCCTTGCCGTTTTTTTCTTTTGATAGCTCTTGACCAAGCATATTTTGAGAAAGTATCAATAACATTTAACATATACTTAAATCCATCATTTTGATCTGAATAGTTAGACATTATAACTAAATCTGCTGCCCATAAATCGTCAATTCCTAATGTTATAATTTTTCTCTTTTTAAACTTTTTTCGTACTGGTGCATGAATTTCTCGAGCTTCAATCTCTATCTCATCTTTAGTCTTCAATTCTTGCTTAACAGGTTTTGGATTTGGATTCTTTATAAACTTACTCTTGTTTGTCTTACATTTTGAACATTTTGCAGCAATTCTATACAATCCATTTTGAGTTTGAACGATTTTTGAATCTATATTTTTCGTTTTCTTTTTACACTTGTGACAGTGAATTAAATCGTCTTCCATTTACATATCAAAGTTTCCAAGTTTGTTTAACTCTTCTAAAATATCTGTTTTATATCCATACGGTACTGTATCGATCTTATTTTCTAGGACAATTCTCTTATCATCTTTAGCGTTCAGTGCCAGCTTGTTTATGGTAACAGTGTACAACTCATGTTTATAGCTTTTGATTACTGTCATCTCCCTAAATTCTTCTTTATCTTCGAACAAACATCTCTTCAAGTTTTCGATATTTATTGTTTTATTTACAACGCTTCTCTTAATTCCTTTACACCTAACTGGGTTTTTATCTAGATATTTGTACGAGTACATCTTAGACCTTAAACCACAAAATTCTTCTAAAACTTCGCTATTTAACTCATCTTTGAATTTCCCTATTACCTTCTTATTTTTAGTAGTGAAACATTCATGATCTTTTGGATAATCACTTATATCAAAGTCATCTATATTTTCTTTAATAATTTTAAAAGGATCTCGTTTCAATTCTAGAAAATAACTGTCTGTATCCATGTAACACAGATTCAAATCTGGATCAAACTTCTTTAATTTGTTGTAATAAAACTCGTACATTAGCAATTTTGAGAGGTCGAGAACTGAAAATCCTATGTAAATCGGTTTGTTAAATTTAACCTTTTGTTTGTACATGTGACTCGCTATACAGTTGTCGTCAAAGATGTTAAAAGCATTTGAAATTTGTTTTCTTAGCTTGTTTCATTGAAAATTCTTCATTTCCAAGCTTAATATCACATCTGTTTCTCACATTTTCCATAGATTTTCCAAAAACTGAGTTGTTCATCAGCTTATAAAAGTCCTTTTCAAAGTCGCTTGTAGCTTTGGTTCTCATGTTTGTGTTAAAATCAATGTATTCTTTCATAAAAGGCTTCTGATCGAATGCAATAACTCTATTCACATGTTTCAAAATCATACCTTGTTCCAAATAGAACTTCAAATTTCTCGAATGAACAACGTATTCAGTTTTATCCAGTAGAGTTGTGCAAAGTTTGTTTTTAAAATGTTCTGGAGCAAGAGGTAAATCCTTGTGATGTTCGTGTAAATTCGTTGGATATCCAAGATCAACTTCGAGAATATAGCCATAATCTTCGTCGCCAGTGAGTTCTAAAATTGTTTCTTGCCACTCTTCTTTTGTATACGTTTTAGGATCCATCCACTTGATATCGCCGTATGGTAAACTTTGCATGAGGCCATACCCATAAAGGTTATTAGCATCGAGATAGAGTAAATAGTTTTCGGGCTTTGTCTTATCAAAATCTTTTAAATATTTGTTATTTGCTTTCACATATCGTTTAATACACTGAGAAATGCCTCCGCGAATACCTTTTTCGATCATCAAATACATATTATAATCACTAATTAATTGTAATTCTATCTTCGTTAATTTTAACATAGCATCTCATGCAAGACTGGGAGCTGTTAGATAGTGTGCTGGATCAAGCTTATAGCAATTCAAACAAATATTCCTAAAATTTTCAAAGATATCAGCGAGCAATAGAACATCTTGAATGTTATAGAGATCAGAGTAATTTCCTAGATTTTTCTCTTTTAATTTGTTCCAAACATTTAAGTAGTGTTGAAAATCTTTCTCAGATATGCTCTCGTCTGTCAAAAGTGAATAGAAATCTTGAATTCTCAATTCTTCTGTGTAATCAAGTTTTTCAATACTATCGATAAATTCATAGGGAAATATTCCTTTTCCCAGATAGAATTTTAAAGATTTCTTCTTCGTCATTTGGCTGTCTTTCTATAATTTCATTCAGTCCATCCTGTATAAAATGATTTGTATGTTTGAAGTCTTCTTTCTTTAAATTTTTCGCTAACTTTTCTATAGACGAGGCCATGAATCTGAACGTGTCTACAAACGAAAACTTGATGAATTTTCTTGGCTTATCACCTTCGAATTCATAGCCATATCCAGAATTTACAGAATAATTTATATATTTTTCATCGGTGTTTGCAATCAAATCAACATTTCCATATTGTTTAGCCAATTCTTTTATGTACAAATGAGTATCGTAATTTGACATATTGTGGCAGAAAACGGGAATATTCTGAGGAAATTTCAAATTTAGATTGCAACATGCATGAGCTGCGCCTCGAAACTTGCCGGTTAAATGACAATGATCTCTCACTTTATTATAACTCTTATCTTTCCAACTATCAGGAGTAAAACCATACTGAATTGACCCAACATCATAAGCAGACCATTCACAGATATGACAAACGTTTGAATTTTGATACGAAATTTCTTCTTCTTCTGTCAATTTCATAGGTTTCATGTTCTTAGAATTATATTTTTTCGCTATGTATTTCGATAATTTATTGAGTTCTTCAAACAATTTTGTCGGGACGTTTTTCAAATCTTCTTCATTTTTGGCACGATAACATATCGGTTTGTACATGCGATTGGTCACATTCGACACTAAATATAGAGTAAAACCATAAGGAATGTGCCTCTGAATCTTGGTTGTAGTCGATCTTTGTGGATTGTTCTTGCATGTCGGAATTTTTTCTAATATGCTCTCAAAGTCCATATAAATTACGTACGGATGGTTAAATTTCTTTTGATAATTAGTAAATTTAGTTGTTTGACCTGGAAACGGCATAATTGGCTTACAAACTTCATGATTTTTACAAATTTCTAAGTGATCTGTTAAATCTCCAGATTTGTAAAAATGGCTTAAACATCTTCTACACAAAAATTTTCTTTCTTTATGTTTAGACAACTGCGAAGAAACAAGCTTATTTAAATCGGTTATCAAAACATAATGAGATTTATCATCTTGTTTAACATACAATAAATCAATGTTTGTTTCAGCGTCATATTTTTCAGAAATTTGTAACGGAACAATATTGAGTTTCTCATCATAACTGTAGATATTTATAGACATTTTTGGATATTTGTACTTGGAATTGTAGCTTCGTTTTTCAAATATTTGTATATCTTTCAGAGACATTGGATACTCAAAACCTGAAAATATTTCGTCATTCACAAATTTTTCGTATTGCTTTACACGTTCACAGTCTCTTTCTAATTTTTCAATAGCACATCTTATTGAGTAAATAAAGCAAAAATCATCTCTATTTTTTATATTTATACAAGCTTTTTTATCTTTGATATTCTTTGGTAAATCGATGTATGATCCTGCATTCATCATTTCGTGTTTGTTAAGGCTCAAAACTAGTTGTTTACAACTTTTAAATGTCCATCCGGAACCTTTATTTGGATTATTCGTTTGTTCTCGATGTGTTAATTTATTAAATTGCTTAGTAATAAAGTCGTTTACGTCAAAGATTTCGTCTGCTTTGATAGTAAAATACATTAGACATGTTTGCGGTTCACCATTCACTAAAGTTCGTTCGTATTCACATTCCAAAGAGAGATAGCCCTTCATATTTTTAACATTTTCTTGAAATTTCTCGATTAAACTTTTAATTTCTGACCGCATAATTGAAAGATATTTGTAAATTGACATGGAATTGTCGTTCAAGTTTGTTAAAATGTATTGCTTGAAAAGACCGTGTATTGAGGATAAAACTTCTACATCAATGATATTTTCGGATTTTACTTTAAGAGTTTTATCAATTTCTTCGATCATTTCAGACTTGGTTTTATCGTTAGTACCGATAGCCAACTTTTCAGCTATTGAATGAAGTTTTTCATCATTAAATAGGTCGAGATTTTTCTTTTCAACTTTGAAATTTCTCTTTAATTCACGTAATTTCTCAATATTAAACATGTTTTCGTGATCGGCAATTTTATTTTCTCTAGCCCACTGTCTTAAATAATTTAGTTCATTATTGTAAATTTGCTTGTTTTTTTCATGACTTTTAGAATTATAATGGCGATCATAGTTTTTTCTTAAAATTTCTATTTTGCAGAACGGACATGATATTTTATCGCGCTCCATTTAGATAGAAAAATTTATTTAACTAAATGGTGCTTGTAAACCAACGATTGCGCCTCTCACGGCGTGATATCACTACGGATATGACGCAGGCGAAGCGATTATCGTGATGGTCGGTCTGTAGTAGCACACCTCGACTGTCATTGATACACACAGCGCAATCTTTCGGAACTAAAATGTCTTGTAGAATAAAGTCTTAACTCTAAAACTTGCAGTCCCTCCCCACGTCATAGTACTGTTTTGATAACCATAGTTGGTGTCTTTCTTCATAGGAATCACATGGAATATTATCTACAGTAATACCTTTTGTTTCACACAAAATGTGGCTATATTCTATAAGAAAAATTCTATAATGCTCTTTAATGAATTGTGTTGATAAATCTTGATACTCACAAAAATTCCTAAGAAATTCATCAATTAAGTCTTGATTATCTTGAAAGGACGTATAATATGGGAAAAATGTCATAAAAAAACGATGAAAACTCTCTGTTTGTTTATTTTTTACTTTCTTTTCAATATCTTTCGTAATTATATTAAATATGTAATCCCTTATTTTTTTCGTTTTTTGTGTGTACACGTGTGCAGTTTTCGTTCTTTCTGCAAAAGACTCTACAAGTTCTTTTAATTCTGTTTCATTTAAAGACGGTATCAACTGTTGTTGAGAATAAACCGGCAATTCACTAAATTCATCTTTGTTGCACTGTTTTAATGCTAGAAATTGTAGAGACTTTGGTGAGTTCATGTTGTTTGGTGACTATTTAGTAGAAAAGTTTTTTATTAAAGTATGTTTTTAGTAAAAATGTTTTAAATTGATTAAATTTTATTAAGATAAATCCTTTATTCGTAGCAGATTTGACAACATTTTACAAAGCACAGCTTAAGAAAGTAGAAGCAAACAGCTGTAGATTTGGTTAATTTTTCATTCCACAGAGTAGATAGTAATGTACCGATCGCTTTTGGAGACGAACGACTGTAGATTCGGTTAATTTTTCATTGAGATTTGCTGTGTTATTTCTCAGCTTCCTTTATGGTACATTGAACAGTATTTTACATTGCTTTTCGGTCGGCTCCGAAAGTGCGCCAGGAACCCCATATTATTATCTACTGCTACGTATTGTACCTACAAGAAACTATTAGAAGATGATAGAAGTCATCGAGGAGCTTGAAATGTGTAGATTCAAATTTACTTAAGGGAATATTTAGAAGTCAAAGGAAGGTTCAAAAGTAAGCAAAGTAGTTCGAAGTAGCAAAAATTCTCCAAGCCAAATTTATATTAAGGTAATGTAAAATGTTGGGAGACGTTAGGTATGGATGTTTGGATTATCTCGTTTCTAATTCTGATTGCTGTTAGGGGCCGTGTATTCTAACGGACGGATGTTTTATCAGTATATGATTAAAGAATTGCTTTTAAGTTCCCAAACATTTATACCCTGATCTTGAGATTAATAAATTTAAAATGTCTCGATTTAAGATGAAGCTTTTCTACACCAGTTTAGAAGCATTAGACACACTTCAAATATGATGTGACTATTCATTCCTTCATTGATACTTCATATTTCAACAAACCTTACTCAAACACATAAAAAACCAATTCGTTGTCGTATTTTACAAGTATAACAATCTAATACAATGCAATGGTTAAATTTACAACACCTTTCTCACTGTTAAAATGTTAAAGGCTATAAATTTATTCCTATCTTATTTATAAATTAACAAATTGGAACATCAGACTAATTACTCTACTCTCGCTCCTAATCCTGCCCAGAGGAACGAGTCGGTTGGTGGCTTAGCCAATCATCCTTAGCTATCCAATGTGCCGCAGCCGCATTGGGGATTGGGGATTGCCAATTACAAGAACTAACCTCCCCCAAGGAGCAATCACGTTCTCCCTAGTGCTACTGTAATTTCTGGACTCAATGAAATAATATTGAGGACGAACACAATAAGGTTATGATTTTGGTCTTACATCTTTTGCTATCACCATTATAATTACTCATATGTATCTGCATGTGAAAAATGTTTAGCTAAATCGTGTAAAATAATCTACAATATCCTGACACTTCCTTCGTAATGTTGAATCGAAAGCCCTTTTGGATTTAGAATGATTTATTTTAAAATTTTGGGCATTGAGGCAAATATTGTAAGTAAGCCTATTAATAAAGTGACAAAATTAAAGATTTTTAAAACCAAACTAACTATATAAATCAAACTAATTATCCTGTTATTCTCTCTTAAATGAGAACAATTTTACTCCGAGGATGAACTTAAAGAACCCACAATAAGTAATTATGACATGACTATAAAAATCATAAAAAACAAAGAGTAACTCAACATCAAGTTCCATTGATCATTATTAAAAATGAAGTGAAATTAAATAAAATGAAAGGTGTCTTTACTGAACACATGGGAAAACATAATCGATTAGCGGGGTTAGAAACTATTAAGTCCTCTCTTACACCTTACCATAATACGAAGAGACGTAGTGAGTAAGGTATTATATTTCTGTTTTAATTCTTCAATTAACGATGATTGATTACGGTGAGATGATACCGTCCGTTTCTTGGTCTCACTAAGACTTGTACTTCATTTGACGATCATAATAATTTGACTAATCACTTTTGCTTATTATTACCCTTAAAGGAAATTAAGGTTTGTTATGATAAAACAAAACACTTTAGTAGTGGTGTTCAGTATTGGAGATAGCACCTGAACACTCAAGAACAAATGTTCACACGGCAGATTGTGACAGTAGTGTAACCACCGATAATGTGTCTGTGATATATCTACGCACCTTGGGCTCAAAAAAGCTTTTATATTTAGATTCTGACAGCTTGTGTTTATTATTCCTACCGGCTTCCTATATAAATGATTCCTTAATAAGTGGTGCAAAATAAAGTTAAATGACAAATTATAAATTCTCGGAATATGGCTTTTAGGAGTTACAGCAAAATTAACTAACACTGTTTGTTTTGACAAGTTAAGTTTAAGTTTATTGTTTTTAAGATACTAATATTAGATGTAGTGAATCACGTACGTCTATTGAACTTCTATTACAATACTTAATGTCAAGACTGGAAACTTGTACAAATTTATAACTCCTACTTTATGAAATCGTACGTATTCGAAGTAGATAAACCAATATATCCGAGTCATTGGAGGCCTGAAATTCAAATTTCTCAACTTAAAAAAACTGAGATAATTTTATATTTCAAAAGGTGAAATTACGGCACAAATCGAATAACATATGTAATCATCTGTATAAATAATTGAAATATATCTTATTTTCCAGTAAATAACCAAGTATTTGAAAAATTAATATACAAAAAACTTAGGCACAAGAATTAAGCATGTAATAAACCAGAGCTTACACTAGTCTAATAATTGCCATATCATGGAGCCTCAACATTAAAATTATAAAATTATTATGTACTAGTGATTTAATTGTGGTATCTTTACACATTAGTAGAATAATCGTCTTAACGAACTTTTGTATTAGATGATGAAATCCGTGAAAAGGAAGGTGGTTGTTTTTATACTCTTCTTGCATGTAGTAAGGTTGACTAACGTATGCTGCAACATTGTTGACAATCAGTGGTTGACGCTCGAGTGTGCGATTGCGTGTTAGCATATACAGCCAGTACTATTGCATCTATTAAAGGAGCTGCAACATTTTTGTCAGTCGGTGGTCGTCACTCGAGTGTCCGAGTGCGTGTTAGCATATACAGCCAGTACTATTGCATCTATTAAAGGAGCTGCAACATTTTTTGTCAGTCGGTGGTCGTCACTCGAGTGTGCGATTGCGTGTTAGCATATACAGCCAGTACTATTGCATCTATTAAAGGAGCTGCAACATTTTTGTCAGTCGGTGGTCGTCACTCGAGTGTGCGATTGCGTGTTAGCATATACAGCCTATGAAATAAGGCTGTGCATTTTTTAGTCAAGTGCAGTTAAGTCCTTCTATTGTAGTTTTTGTCGTACTTTCAATTTAATACCTAGTGTTAGCATATACAGCCAGTACTATTGCATCTATTAAAGTAGCTGCAACATTTTTGTCAGTCGGTGGTCGTCACTCGAGTGTCCAAGTGCGTGTTAGCATATACATCTAGTATCATTGCATCTATTATAGGATCTGCGACATTTTTGTCAGTCGGTGGTCGTCACTCGAGTGTCCGAGTGCGTGTTAGCATATACAGCCAGTACTATTGCATCTATTAAAGGAGCTGCAACATTTTTGTCAGTCGGTGGTCGTCACTCGAGTGTCCGAGTGCGTGTTAGCATATACAGCTAGTATCATTGCATCTATTAAAGGATCTGCGACATTTTTGTCAGTCGGTGGTCGTCACTCGAGTGTCCGAGTGCGTGTTAGCATATACAGCCAGTACTAGTGCATCTATTAAAGGAGCTGCAACATTTTTGTCAGCCAGTGGTCGACACTCGAGTGTCCGAGTGCGTTGTTAGCATATACAGCTAGTATCATTGCATCTATTAAAGGATCTGCGACATTTTTGTCAGTCGGTGGTCGTCACTCGAGTGTCCGAGTGCGTGTTAGCATATACAGCCAGTACTAGTGCATCTATTAAAGGAGCTGCAACATTTTTGTCAGCCAGTGGTCGACACTCGAGTGTCCGAGTGCGTGTTAGCATATACAGCCAGTACTAGTGCATCTATTAAAGGAGCTGCAACATTTTTGTCAGCCAGTGGTCGACACTCGAGTGTCCGAGTGCGTGTTAGCATATACAGCCAGTACTAGTGCATCTATTAAAGGAGCTGAAACATTTTTGTCAGCCAGTGGTCGACACTCGAGTGTCCGAGTGCGTGTTAGCATATACAGCCAGTACTAGTGCATCTATTAAAGGAGCTGCAACATTTTTGTCAGCCAGTGGTCGACACTCGAGTGTCCGAGTGCGTGTTAGCATATACAGCCAGTACTAGTGCATCTATTAAAGGAGCTGCAACATTTTTGTCAGCCAGTGGTCGACACTCGAGTGTCCGAGTGCGTGTTAGCATATACAGCCAGTACTAGTGCATCTATTAAAGGAGCTGCAGCATTTTTGTCAGCCAGTGGTTGACGCTCGAGTGTGCGATTGCGTGTTAGCATATACAGCCAGTACTAGTACATCTATTAAAGGAGCTGCTGCATTCTTGACAATCAGTATTCCATACTCGAGTGTCCAAGTGTGGGTTAGCATATTCAAGTTTTCAATTTATTCACTAATATAAAGTTATTCCATACGTGTTCTATGTTTTGTTTAAAAGTAGTTAAGTAATGTATTATTTTTACTATGAAAATCTAAGGTTATGATGTCCTTTCCAAGGAAGTTAAGCCTTCCAAGTTAATTGAAGTCCGGGCAGTTTGGCTACTAGCAAGGATAAGATCGGTCAGAGTTAGCCACACTCGATGATGCTAGACTCAATTATGTCGCGATATCCTTTGTGCTATCCTTTATTGCAACTAGACTGCGTCATTGTCAACATAAGATTGAATTTAAAAGGGTTTAGAAGAGAAATGTAATTGCTTCAAAGCTGCCAATTTAAATATGCCTATGAGTACGTAGTTAAGAGGCATGATTAACTATGTAAAATGCATACTTTACTGTGAAAGTTTGGTAAATATTTAATTTCCTTCACCGCCTCTCTCCTTCTGTCAATCCTAAAATTTATCATACGCTCAACCGCAGTCAACGTTTTGAACTGTCTTACGACTAATTCCTGTAAGTTATTTTTGAGCATCAGGAGAACAAAATAAATATATTTTGACAAAAATGAATCTGGTGAATAATAACCTCTAAATTATCTTGGGCTAACAACGGGTCATTACTTGCCGAGTTCCCACTGAGTTTTTTCACTCCCAGAATCACAGCAGGAGTTGGCGCCGCCGCACGTGTCGTTACCCCAATAAGTTTATTGTAGAAAGGGTGGGGGTGGGAAGTAAGCTTGGAGAACAATCTCCTCTCCATCTATAAATTTTTATCACACCATTTACATTTCCCTGCTGAAAAATTATTTTAAAGAGTCCGTTTCTTTAACGTTGATCCATTAGTACGCCTGTACTGATACTATGTTAAATCTTTCCTTCAAGATAAATTATGTTAAAATTCACAAGTAATATCTAACTGCGTCTCCATAGCAGTACGATGTTTATTTTAACTACCACGATTACGTATAGTACTTTTAAATTTCATGAACAGTCTACGTATAAACGTATCTGATTAAATTGTGTTTTTGAATAATTATTGATTAAAAGAAAAGGCCTCTAAGTTCATTTATTTATGCATGCGAATAAGGTAAATAGTATTAAATAATATAAATAAATACCTGTAGATTATGTGATCTTACAATATGTCTCTACTCAGTAATATCATCTATACATTGAGTACAAAGTCTTACAAATTGATTAATATATTTTTGTTAGTTTATATTGTGCTATATTGTGGTACTAGTGACACTTTTCTTTGCACAAACAATTCGTCAGGATTCATGAAAAGCCTCCCTATTGTGCTAATTTCTTATAATTAACAAAGTAAACATAGATTTACATACAAATTAAAAAGTTTTAATAAGAGAAAAGCAACGCTGTAAGAAGAAACAAAATTCAGAAGACAACGAATAAATGAGAGAACAAGTATTTTGTGTTGGATGTTAGAAAAGTCACATCAGTCTACACATACTTTATAAAATACATGAGAGTAAACACAATTAATTGAAGTTGGTGAAGTGTAAAGAATTAATGAGTCATAGGCCGTGTTTAAAATAACTTTTCTTGCTTTGATAGTAAATATATATTAATTTATCTGTGGAGACAACAAAACATTACTTTTGAAGAAACCCTACTTGCAAGAATCTACATTTTAGTCCTCTCTATCTTTAATTCTTTTTTTAACTCTATTTTTGGTGTACCGTATATACAAATGTGACGATAAGGATGGATGTGGATGATGCGATATCCGGTAGTAGTAATCCGAGTGTTTACCTCTAATCGAAATATCACACTCCTTAGCCGTTGTCATGCTATCTATACAGAATCAAATTCCCTCTGTTGTGTCAACTAATTAGTGACTTGGCTTATAAGCTTGTTTTGTTGTGGTATTGTATACTATAATACAATTAAAAAAATAAAAACAAAAACGTCAATACCTATACTAAAATTAGAGAACTAAAAGGTAAGAAATCATTCTAATTTATAATAGGAATAATTCTTGTATTAGGAAATTAATTGTATAGTTCTACACTATAAAAATTTCTCTCTTATTGTGGTTCTTCTAAATATAATGTGTGATGTTTCAAGTAGCGAAAGTAATTTTTTAGATTTAAACTTTACATCCATAGTATTTGGTACATTCTGCAGTTGAACATTGATAGGTACACTGCGTTGACCTTTACTTCTAATGAATGTATATTATGTATGTAATGTACTATGTTTTATGTGTGTAAGATATTGTACCTTCGATGAAAGCATGAACGTAGGTAAAGATATTCAATCTACCTTCTCAGTGAAGTAATTCAATTATATTTTAATTCATAAGACCATGTAGTGAGAAAAACAGTATTCTTTTAAACTTGTTTTATATAACCTCATTTTATGTATCACATAATTGCTTTTTAGTATATTTAACATTTGGCGTTAACAATGGTGTTGTGTAGTTTAATGAAATGTTGTGTAATCTTATTGTTCTATATCAAGTTTCAAAGGACTCCAAAATTACTTGCGACACTAATTTAGCTTTTCACAACTCTGAGGTAATATCATATAGTGATTTAATAAAGAACAATCCACGCACACAATTCTGCACCATTGCTCCGATAGGAATTTCACATTTCCTCCAACAGAGATGTTACAGATTTGTTCCGAAGCAATCGATGATGTAAGTTGTGGCCATTTGAAGAAAACTACATCTCGCATCTTAGTCCGTCTCGTTGTTTCATGTCATATTTCTAAGTCCTCGTATAGGAGCGTTTTATGGAACCCTGATGTAGATTATGACACTTCCCACATGAACTGTGAGGTAACTTATTGCGATTTGAAGAATTTTAAATTCAGCAATCATCCCTGTTCCATTACTTCAGATCGGTTTGTACATATTACCTCCAATAGGAACGTCAGTTATAAGCCAAACACGAAAAAGTGGTGTTTCTTAGCAATTCTGAGACAAGGTTGTAGTAACTGTAAGGAAACCGCATCTCCGCAATTTGCTTTTCTTGCCTTCATGTACAATCCATACAAAATCTAAGTAACAGCCTGGACAGCCCTCATTTGTTAATAAAATTTCTTCTAAATAGTTTCAGTACTTTCGAAAAAAAAATTGTGGGACGAACAAAAAAGGAACATTAAAACACTTAAAATTGTATAATCTTTTCCTTTTTGAAGTCAGTTAAAAAAGTAGTATGTGTCATCATACTAATAACTAAATAATACATATAAGGTATATATACTATGTGAACAAATTAAATTGTTTTCATCAACCTAATATTATGAAAATTTTCAATATTTGTTTTCAACTTAGAGTTACTGGCTGAGCGTCAGAGTAGCCTATCCACTCGAATCTATCACTATTACACTTTGTAAGAACTATTCTATCCATGATAGTTTTGAAAAAGATATATAGATATAACTAGGTAGGTTTTAGTCTAAATTGGAATTCATGAATATGCCACATCATCCATCTGAATACAGTAAGTTCATTCTAACTTATTTATTATTTACGCTATTTTACTCTTTGTTTGTTTCCGACTTTTGTATACTCCCACAAAGATTTGATTTTAAAATAAAGGCTTCTTAAATAATTTCTGAAAAATTAATACTACTTAAAGAAAGTATCTAAAAAAACATTGATTATATACAGGACACTGTAACCTTGAAAGCTCCGCTACAGCGGGTCTGGAAAAGGAGTAATAAATCAATCCTCTCCCTCTTATGGCTGTAAGGAATATTATGAAAAAGAACGATTAGCTAAAAAGTTTAAAAATAATTTTCTATTAAGTACATCAAGCGCTGCACATGACTTATGTTCTGGAATGGTATCATAACTGATTTTAATCGGTTAAATAATATTAGAGTAACCACTTTTAAAGAACCTTTCCACATCTTTTTCTCTAAAGGCAAAACATTGTTAGAGGTTGAGATAAACAGAGATTTGGCAAGTTTCCCACCTCGATTGTTCTTTTCCCTTGGGCGAGGCAGAGTCGGAATTCTTTCTAATTATACTCATTGTTATAGCAGTGACCTTTGATTTAGATAAAACAGTAGTAATAATTTGTTTTAACTGAAGACATCACAAAGTAACTAGTCCAATTTCTGTAATTTCTTTATAAAACAATAGCAATCAAATGCTTTTAAAAATTAACTCCAATAGAAATAAGTAAATATTTTTTCGAAAATTCAAAATTATTGCACGTAGTTTTCAGCAATTCATGTCCGCTGTGTTCGATTTTCTGAGACAGGCCGGTCTATTCTGTGAGTTATATATTATAACACTAATGACAAATTTATTCAATAATACTTCAGCACCAATAATTAATTATTGACTAGAGCCGTAATTATGCTACTGTATTGTATTTTAAGGTGGTACAGTAGTTGTTTGATGGATAACCGTTTCAAGCACAAAAGAATATTTTTAAAAATAAACCTTGAAGAGGAAACTATAACATTAATTAACTTAGATTGAAAAACATAAAACCAATATTTAAGACTTTTTTATTGATTTGTGAGGCCTTTCAACAGCGAGGCTGTCTTCTTCAGACACATCACTTTTGTGATGTGTCTGAAGAAGACAGCCTCGCTGTTGAAAGGCCTCACAAATCAATAAAAAAGTCTTAAATATTGGTTTTATGTTTTTCATCTAAGTTAAAAGTGACCAATATAAGCTCCATCTACAGCATTATAACATTAATATTTGTGTCCCTCCATTGTAAACTGTAGGCATTCAAATAGGAATATAAGCACTTTCGTGATCAAAATATGAACGTACAAAAACTGCTGAAATTAATGATTTACACTATGTATAGGAGCTATAACTAGATAATAAACTGTTAAAAAAAATAAATCGATCGTAACTTGAGAAAACGATATTTGTAAATAAAACATAACTTGAGAAAATGACACGTTTTTAAACTAAATATTAATTGTGAATATTAACTTCCTTTCTAAAACAATTGGCTTTTTCTTTCAGTAAACTTTTATATACATAGTGTAAAACATCATTTTATCTAGGCATGATCATTATGCCTTTTATATTAATTTTAATAATGCTTACTTGCAAAACCTGAAGATAAATATGTAATATTTGGATGTTATATTTTTTGATATTGCTTAAACCTTTTGGTACTATTCCATTTCAACACCACAAAAAAATATATAAAATAAAAAATCTAGCTCGGCTGACGATCCATTTCTTTCTTAGGAAAATCACTTATGTTATGTCCTTACTTACATAGTGGAACTTAACTCTCGACTTCCAGACAAGATCCATGAGACAAACAGGCTTCGCTGAAGTTTCATGCAAAATTTGAAGTCTTCGTCTCAATAAGATATCTTACGGACAGTAACCGTGGAAACACCATCACCATCCATCACCACCCACCACCTACCCATCACCACTATCACCATCATCACCATCCAACACCATTAGCGAACTCGATAGAGATAAAGCTTTATGCAAAACTGAAGTCCTTGAAAACTCGGATAGACAGACATAAATTCTAGGGAAAATAGAAAAAAATAATTCTAACCCTGATTGATTTATTGTGTAATGTTTATTAGATCAGTCTCAAAAATGATGTTAAAAGTTGATTCAATGATGATATTTATTACAGAGTTTATAATTCGAGAACAGAAATATCTAGGTTACCGGAGACTTCACCGACAAAAGCTATTAATATAAATGAACTAACTAAACAGTTTGATTGGGAAGTGTATCTGAATTTCAGGTTTGTTAATGAGTCACTCCTTTCTTAAGTACAATTAATTACGCATTGATTTGTGCCTTCATAGACCCAACCTTTCTCGTTCCTTCTACTAAGGCCTCCCTTCCATCAGGTATTGTTATGGTTACTAGTCCCTACTATCTTACATTAGGTGACATTCTAAGGTTCTTGTGTTTCCAGTTACACTTTAAGAAACTTAACCAGCAATAGCTTATAAACTATTACTGAAACAGTACAAGTGTAGAAGGTATGCAGTGCTACAAAGTAACCTGTAACAATGTATACTGCATTTCACGGTTCATGCATAAATATATAACGTATACGCTACCTTTAAGAGAGAGAAGAACCCCACTTGTAAACGGCCATCCACTAAAGCAGAACAACAGCAGGAGCTGACAGCAGTGTATGTAAATGTAATGTGACGAGGGGACGAGTCGAGACGACTGGCTCTGATATAAGCAGCAGACTGTGTTTGAATGACAAGTGCCGCATTATCGTCCTGCCCCCAGCACACTGATGAATCCGAGAAGAAACAAATGGGATGGTTTTATAAAGTATTATGCAAAGTAGGCCGGGAAGATGCTAATCATATAGTTGTTAGTACAGCTGCAGTTATAGGAAATATTTGGAAAGTGGTTGCAACATACGAATGAAATAAATGTGGTTTGCCAATATCCGGGTACGGTTTATAAACGATAAAATACTAAGAGCCTTGGCAAGGGAAGAAGAGGTCATAAATTGAATACCTTTTCCAATGGAACGTGAGTTTTGTTTTAGAGCAAATTTCAGCAGTCATGAAGATGTACAAAACATTGCAAGCACGCATATATATATTTTTAAATTAAAAAAATACACAGGGTCTATCGTTATACTTGTGAAAACTATTCTATGTTCGGGAGAGAAATAAAAACCTCTCTCTTAAATATTAGAACACAACTTAAATCCAACACGTGTCCTACCTAGTGTAGTCTCTTCATGAGGTAACCAAATCTAGTAAGGCTACCGTTAATAATCTCAATGACTCTCTGTTCTACAGATTACCTGTCGTTCTCTGCAACACTGTCTAAGCCTCCCATAGACACAACATGTGCATAAACTGGAAATCACAGATAGATTTTA
>NW_025781422.1:0-42848 GCF_021130785.1 Homalodisca vitripennis | reverse complement strand
TAGCAATTTCCAATTTAATTGGCTAAGAGCTTCTGAGCTACATAATACAATTATTGTTTTTTGCCTTGAACGCTTCTTCTTCTGTGTGCTTAAACTAATGTGAGATAAGGAGACGTTTTCGTGTTATTGTTTTCCCTTTACATATAACGCTGGCAAATTGGAAGTATCTCTTCTTGTATCAGCAGTGCAAATATTTTTAACAGTTAAAAGTTCCAAAGAAATGCTCAGTGTAAAACAGCGTTTTCATTTATAATTATCAATTGACCATTAATATTTATAAAAGAGTAAACAGGATTAGTAAAGTAAATAATTTCATTTATTGTTTTACATTATAGGATGAAGTCGAAATTTGGCGGGTTTTTACATCAGTATTACTGTTTCAAATAGCCGTAACTATCAGTGTTTAAGAGTAATATTATTGCGTTGTATTCAATTAAAAATTTACAAGTGTCCTTACGAGATGACATTTTGAAAACTATTTTAAACCGTTTCCCCCCTCCCCGGAAGTAACGACTGACTAATGTTTTCAAAGAATCTTGTATTTTCGGACTATAATAGTCGTTATTTTTGACGTTAAACTAATGGTGACCCAATAATAATAACCTACGATTTAATCAAAATGTAATTGTTTGACCTAACAAGACCATTCTCACTAATTCCTAGTAAAATACGGCGCTAATAATTGTCTCCATTTTTCTACTTAGGGTAGCAAAAAAAATGTTAAGGGACAGTTGCATTATTTTAATTGTAATAATAAAGATTATACGTAGTCCATAAATAGTTTTGTGGATATATACATTTTCCGTCCATACTCAACCTTACATACACCTAACGCTATTAAAAGTGAATACTTACTCCTGAATGGAAGACGAGATTTTATTACCTTTAAACAATACATTATTTCCAAATAGTTCTTTCCTTTCTAAGTATTTTTAAAAATTACAATGAATAAAATTTACTTTACAGAAATTAATAATAATTTTGTATTAATAATTATTAAGATCAAGAGATGTGGATACTGTTTTAAGAGTTTGTAATCTTTGTATTGTAATTATAAGAAATAAGAAGGATCGCATCTGTGGTGTCCTAGTAGGGCTAAATGTAAGTGAAAAAGATTAGACCTCTATTGACAGTGATTTTAAATTAAACGGAGTGACTGTGGTTAATAATCCTAAAAAGGAATTTCCAGCAAACGTTGGTGAGTGACATTGTAAAAAAACTATAACACCCTAATGTCTAACAAAATCTATTTTTCTAGCTTTTATTAAAAAGAGAATGTTGTTATATAACGTTTAAAGGCATTGGTTTACAATGGAAATTATCTTTTAATGATTTGACGATATTCGAAAAACATTCTAACAATCTGTACATAATTTGAAAAACCTGAATCTTTCTTCTTAATGATAAATTTATTTCCCGATTTTGGTTGTTTCAGAGTATGACTTACTTTATAAGCCTGATACCATCTTGTAACGGAAATGTTTTAATGGAAGCTATGATCTATGAAAAATTGGTTCTCTAACTCTTGCTTTAAACCTAATTGGATACTAGCCGAAAAGGGGTGTGAAGGCACGGTTCAATAGCCTATATGCTCCCCGGCTCATGTGTGGTTTTTTATATAGTGTTAGTGTGTGGGTTCTATTGGGCTGCAGAGGCCGAACTGACTCTTTTGAAAGGCGTTTTTGGCCTTTCCGGGAGAGTGGCAAAGACTCCGAGCCGTGGTGTAACAAGTTAGGAGTAGCTCCAGTTTAATATATTAGTTTAATTAAGTGTTTTGTTTATTTGCTGAGCTGATTCCTTCTGACATGTGCGGCTAAGTTTACGGCCCCTCACTGATGAGGTCCAAGGGATGAATTGTTTCCTCCTGTCATCTCTCCATCATGCGTGGTCGCAGAGAACCTTCGCTTTTGCGCTCTACTGAAGGACGGCCACCATGATGGACATTTTCTACCAGTCAACATCTGTGATACCCTGTGATATTGTTATTGTTGCCCATTTATATAGTTTATATTTTGTTATTTAATTTTAAGTTAGTTTTAGATATTATTTAGTTATTTCTTGGATTTCATTAGGAGCCCGCCCTTAGCCGAAGGATACCGGGTGAAATTGGCATTTCTTGTTTCAAATTATGGCGTTTCTAATTTTTGTATGCAGGTGCACCTGACAAGGATTGTTAGAGGTATCTACTACTGCAGGCACCTTTTATTTATTTTATTTTTTTTTATTTATAGTATATATACATATTTATTTATATTGACTGGATAGGCCTATGTGTGTCTTAGTAAATGAACCTGAGTATACTGACCACCGGTGTTCTTTTTTTTTTTTACCTAGTTTAGTCTTGATCCGGCATCCCGTTCGCCACCATGGGCGCGCGCTTCCCTGATGGTTTGCTGTGGGTGTGCGAGCGGCGATGTACGGTTTCAAGTGTAAATGAAAATATTTATTGACGGAGCTTTTTCTAAGACATAAAAACAAAGCAATTTCAATATGCCCAGCTCTCCTAATAGCATTTTGTCACGGCTCTTTGAATTTTAATTTTTCAATAAATCGAACCGCTTTTTTTTACTTCTGAATGATGTTTAAAGCTCGATAAAGCGAAACGTCTTCAAAGTGTATTAATATAAGATAAATGAAGAAATGTTAATCCGTATGAAAAAATCTTTAGCACTTCAGAAATACAAAAAAGTTATGGATACTTTTCCGCAAATTTTTTCCATATGAACATTTGAAGCTAACTGATCGTCGATTTATATCCGAAGCCATTTTTTATAATCAATAAATAATCTCCAAGATATTCCCATCCAAAATTACAGTCAGTATTTCATTATAAGTCCGTCCATGCAATGAACTGTTAATGTAATTTATCTTAGTGTGACTAGTTTTTAAATTATCGATCTAAAAATGTTCAACACGTGTTTTAAAATTAATAACTATTAAAAATGTTAACTTTCTAAGAGGGAATTAATCAGCATGGAAACAG
Organism: Homalodisca vitripennis; assembly: GCF_021130785.1. Classification (NCBI taxonomy): domain Eukaryota; kingdom Metazoa; phylum Arthropoda; class Insecta; order Hemiptera; family Cicadellidae; genus Homalodisca; species Homalodisca vitripennis. The sequence continues at coordinate 39,865 of NW_025781422.1, read as the reverse complement.
AGCCGTATCATTGGCGTATTTTAATACTATTTTCATTTGCAACTGATGCCTGAGTATTTTTCACGTCAATAATACAGAAAATCGGGCCATGGATAAATCCCAGAGAGAACATCTTTTATGCATTTAAATTCTATTTGTTGGTGTTCTCTAGACCTGCACACTCTATCTCTTGCAGCTAGGTTTAGAGCGAACAAACTGAAGCAGCTTCCATTCTACACAACATCATTCCAGCCTATGCAGCAATACCTAACTAATTATGTAATTAAAGCCTTTTTGCTGTCCAAAAATACACTGAAAGCCTGTTCACAGCGTTTCATATTCCTCTAAAATCATTCTCATAAGATGAGTAACTGACCACGGTGTTCTTTTTTTTTACCTAGTTTAGTCTTGATCCGGCATCCCGTTCGCCACCATGGGCGCGCGCTTCCCTGATGGTTTGCTGTGGGTGTGCGAGCGGCGATGTACGGTTTCAATGGTAGCAGAGCGTGGTTCGCTGCTCTCTCAGCTGTCTCTCAGTTCTGGTTTTGTTTGTTGGTGTAGGTTAGTGTTAGGTAGGGGGAGGTCAGAGTACACAACTTTTTTTTATTAGGAGCTCGCCCTAGCACAGGATACCGGGTGTAATTGGTTTAGTGTCTTGCTTCCCTGCAGACTTTACCCTTTGCAGGGAGCAAGGGACTCTAAATTGCTTAACCGCTAAATTTATCTAACTGTACTCTACTTCTCCCCTATCAATGTGTTGTTTTGTTATATTTATTGCTTCTGTGGTTTGTAGGTTGTGGTTAGTGTATATTTGCAGGGTATCCTTCTATTAGGTGGCAGGTATTAAGTTCTTCACTTGGACCTCGTCAGTGTAAGCCCTTTGTGAGTTGAGTCCACTTAGGTTACTTAAGTAATTGTTGCGTACGCTTTGTTTGTATTTATTTTGTCTTAATTGTTTGGTAATGGCGTTTTCCCTGGTGCCTGAACATCTGCGCAAGCCCGAGTTGGTTTATGAGGGTCCTGGCGAGAGGACAGAAGCCCGAGGGAGATGTGAGGGCATTAAGAGCTCAATTACGGGCTTGTATAGCGTTTGGACCGCAGCTGGAATGCAGAGTTCCAAATTAATACTGAATTTGAGTTTTGTAAAAACCCGAATGGAAGGAGTTTAGAAGACGACATTCATTTTGAGTCACTTCCCATGTCCGGTCAGCAAAGGCTAGATTGGCATCTCAGCTTTTACATTGGCGTGACAGAATAGTTTTTACTTATGTCAGCTCCTAGTTTAGACTCTGATATTAAAAGTTGGGCTTTTTCGGCCAGTAATAAATTAAAACAAGCCTTAGATGGTTTGAGTGAGGTGCGCTCGGTGAAAGAGAAGGGGGTACTATTTACCGCTGTCACTCCAACGGAGGTTCCCACTACCATTACTTTTGCTAACCATCCACCGGCTCTTTCTTTCGAGACTCCCAGAGTTACTATGTCTCCGATGGGTAGTGGCCCTCCTGAAGCGGCTGGTGAGGCATCATCTATAGTTGTGCCTTCCTTTTCTAGCTTTGGCAAACTGCCTCATCCTTTGGGGAGTGTTTTACAACACTTCCCCAGAGTTGATTGATGACTTGACACTAATTTACTTATCCATTTCCTTCTGGAAGTTTTTAAGCTCAGAGAGAATTATCATGGTATGACAGATGCCATGCTTATGCAGATTTCAGCGCAGTTTTCCTTAAGGCCGCTTTTTGATCGCCTTCTAGACTGCCTTAAGCGAGGTGCCACATTTGACCAGTTTCCACCACGCCGAGATCTTGGAGTTTCTTTGTACCTGCTCGGGTTAGGGAGCGCTTGCGGGTGGAACGCGTTTTAACCGTCCTCGAAGGCACCAGACGAGACGTTTGAGGCCATTTTTGTCTGGGAGATACGGGATGTAGCCCGGGTGTTGCGCTTGAGCTTGAGCGAAACGGATTTGGTGAGCCTTATTTTGGAGGGCATTAAACCTGAAGAACGCTCCCGTTTTGATTTTTTGTAGCCGTCCCGCATCTTTTTGCGGATTTGGACCGACCGCCTCTCCATCATCTCCAGAGGGGTTCAGGATGCGGATGATCAAAGGGAGGCCATGTCGAGGCATCTTCCTCACTTGCCTCCGGGGCCGGTCCATGCTCCGGTGCAGTCCTGAGCCAGCAGCTGCTCCTTCCCGTAGGCAGCCTCCTACCTGTTATGGCTGCAAGCAAGTGGGACATATTTAGACCGTTTTGTCCACTTAATAAAAAAAACTAGTAAGCTTGCGGACGAGTAAGCCCGACTCGTGCCGTAAAGGTAATTTTGAGGGCAAATATGTACCTAATTTTGATGGTAAAAGGGTAGCTGGTTTAATACAGAACAGAAAGAAAACAGAAAGAAATAGACGTGGGGGACAGTTTATCATCGTTGGCCGAGAGGGGAGGTTGCTGCTCTGGCTGCGCAGGGAGTAAGGGCTGCCCGCTCAACCTGCCCACAACTGGATGTGCTTGTGGGGAATGTGGTGCAGAAGGCCCTGGTTTGATTCTGGGTCAGCACGCAGCCTGATTTCTTTGTCGTTTTTTGAAGATCTAAAATCCTCTGGGCTAATACGGCAGGTTGAGCCTAGTTCACTTATCTGCTGGACTGCTTCACGCACACCTTTACCTATTATCTGTAGTGCTCAGATTCACATCAAAATTAATTATTTCTCTTGGGATTGGAGCTTTTTGGTGGCTAAGGACCTGACTTTTCCTTTCATCTTGGGAGCAGATTTTATTGGAAAAACTGGCATGATTTTGGATTTGGTCTCCAGTCATGTTTTCTTTGCTTTCGCCAGGCGGGTGATCGTTCCCTTTTTCAGATGTCGAGTCTCGTGGGACTGCTGCCTTAGAGATGGAAGATAAGAGCTTGACTCCTCCTGACCAACTAGGACATCTTACGCCGAAAGAGGCTGAGGACATAAGGCAGATTTGTTCCAGTTTTCCTGAAGTCCTAACTGACAAACTGGGTACGACCAATCTCTTGGAATACGAGGATTCGTCCTTACAGACACCCGTACTGTAACGTTCCCATCCATATAAGCTTGCTCCGCCCAAGATGGAAATTTCTGAGAAATATGATTGATGATTTACTTAAGAGTGGGGTGAATCGAGCCGTCTTGCTAAAATTTTTCCAGTCCAGCGTTTCTAGTGCCGAAACCTAATGGGAAGTCCAGATTGGTCCTGGGATTATCGAAAGCTCAATGCTCAGATAGAAATTGACTCCGTGCCTCTCCCCGATTTGCATTCTGCTTTCGACTGGTTTGGTAAGGCCAAGTATTTCTCCATTTTTGATCTTAATCAGGCATACCATCAGATTCCTCTAAAACACGAGTCTCGACCTCTCACTGCCTTTTTGTGTGCCTTGGAATTTGTACCAGTTCACCCGAGTGCCAATGGGCCTAACTGTGGGGGCCCAAACACTCACCAGACTCCTGGATTCTATCTTTCATGATGTCAAATTTAAGTTCGTGTTCAACTAATCTGGATGACCTGCTTGTGTACAGTGAGAGTTATAAGGAGCACTTGACTCATCTAGAGGAAGTTCTAACTAAGGCTGCGAGAGTCTGGCCTTACCGTCCAATCCTGAAAAGGTGAGTTTTGCTCAGCCTGAAATATCGTTTCTGGGTCATCTTGTCTCTTCTCGAGGTGTTTGTATTGATCCAGAGAGAACCCAGGCAATCAGGGAGTTTCCCTCCTCCTAAGGATGCCAAGGGGATTGCCCGTTTTGTGGGAATGATAAATTTTATTATCGTCGTTTCAATCCCCAATGTTGCTGAAGTGGCGGCCCCCTCTGAACTCTCTTAGGAAAAAGGGTGCCAAGTTTGAGTGGGGTGAAGCGCAACAGACTGCTTTTGAGCAGCTGAAAGAGGCAGTGATGCAGCCTCCAGTCTTGGCTATGCCTGATTTCAGTCGTAAGTTTCGTCTTGCAAACTGATGCTTCCTCCTTAGCCGTTGCTGCTGTTTTATCACAAAAAGTAGAATGGTATCCGGCAGCCCATAGCTTATGCTTCACGCACGTTAACCCCTTGTGAGAAGAAGAGTTTGTTCTGTTTATGAGCTGGAATGTTTGGCTGTCGTGTTTTGGAATTAATAAGTTTCAGGCGTTTACCTAGAACATAAAGAATTTTTGTTGGAAACCGACAACCAGGCACTTTCACTTTCTTGGCTCCTTGCCCACCCCCGTCAGCTCGGGAAGATTGGTCGCTGGGTAGTCCAAATTTTCTGCCCCTTAAGTTCCACAGTGCAGCACGTGCGAGGCACCCAAAATATCATAGCGGACACTCTGTCACGCATGTATCACTTACCCAACGACCACCAGAATTTATCAGAGCCGCCATGTTGTGGCGTGCTCCTAGACTTTCCTCTGGCATTTTCGGACATTGTTCCACACCAACTTAAGGATCCCGAGCTGACTGCTATCATCAATGAGCTTAAAAACGGAGGTGCCCACCCTCCTTATTTTCTGTACCGAGGTGCTCTATGCTGCCGTGACAAGCAGCGGAGAAAACCTAAGTTAGTGCTGCCAAGCTTTCTTGTACCGATGGTCTTTCAGTATTTTCATTCTTCTCCTGTGGGCGGACATCTAGGAATTCATAAGACCATCGCGAAGATTTAGGGATCAGTATCATCTGGAAAGGTATGGACCGGGATATTGCAGCTCGAGTACGTTTCTTGTGAACTGTGCTCGCTAAGCAAACCCGCTCAAAATACCAAGTTGGGTCTTTTGTCATCTGAGGTGGCGGAAAAACCTTTGGAGAAGGTTTTCAATGACTATGTTGGGCCTCTCCCGCTTAGCAAGTCTGGAAATAAGTTCCTACTTGTTTGTGTGGATGCCTTCCTCCAAGTTTGTTTGGTTGTTCCCATTGCGGAGTGCTACCGCGCAGCTCACGGTGCAAGCACTTCGTAACCATTTTTTTTTCAACACTTTGGAATCCCCGCCACCTTAGTTTCCGATAATGGTTCACAGTTTTGTCTCCAATATCTTTAAAAGAATGTGCTTTGGGCACGGAATCCGCCATGTGACTACTTCCCCTTTCTATCCTCAGCCTTCTCACGCCGAACGGTTTTAATCGCAATCGTTCGATCTGCTCTCATTGCCTTTCATGCGGAAAATCAGACCACCTGGGATCAACAACTACCTTGGATCCAATTTGCCTTTAATACGGCCCAGCATGAAAGTCACAAGGCGGTACCTTTTCGAGTTATTATTTGGCTTTCCGCCAAACAACCCTTTGGCGAACCTTTGGAAAATTAGCGATCTTCTGCCACCTCCTGGTACTCCCGATGTGAAAGCCACTTGGGAGGCAGCCAGGCGGAATCTCATTCGGGCTAGGGAGTTAGTAAGGAGGAAGTACAACCGAGGTCGTATTGCCAATCCCTTCCAGGTGGGGGATCTAGTTTACTGCAAGGCTCACCCAGTCAGTTTCGGCTGTGGATAAAAGAGCTGCTAAACTTTGCTACAGGTGGACTGGTCCCCACCGCATCTTGAAGTTTCTGACTCCGGTGACTGCCCGACTGGGAGATCCTCAGTTCCGAGAAGATTTTCAGGAAGGCGCACATATCCCATCTGAAGCCTTGCCGGAGTCATCCGTGATTCCTCTTTAGTCTGTGCGGGAGGGTTTTAGCATCCAGAGGCCTGATCACCTCTGCTCTTTCTTCCTGATCAAGGTTCCTGTTTTCCTTCTTTGTACCCATGCTACTCTTGGAGGGATTTCTTGCCTCCAACTGGATTTTCTTGGTTTCTCCCTTCTGCTGACTTCATGGTTTCCGGTTATATTTCTTCAACCATTGGGGGGAGAGGCATTTCGTTCGGTTCTTCTTTTTGAAGAAATTTACAGAGGGTGTGTTCCTCCTTTTGGGGGGGGAGTCTGAGCCGGTTCAATACCTATATCTCCCCCGCTCATGTGTGTTTTATATAGTGTGTGTGGTGTGGTATTATTGGCTGCAGAGGCGACTGACCTTTTGAAGGCGTTTGGCCTTTCCGGGAGAGTGGCAAAGACTCCGAGCCGTGGTGTACAAGTTAGGAGTAGCTCCAGTTTAATATATTAGTTTAATTAAGTGTTTTTGTTTATTTGCTGAGCTGATTTCCTTCTGACATGTGCGGCTAAGTTTACGGCCCCTCACTGATGAGGTCCAAGGGATGAATTGTTTTCCTCCTGTCATCTCTCCATCATGCGTGGTCGCAGAGAACCTTCGCTTTTTGCGCTCTACTGAAGGACGGCCACCATGATGGACATTTCTACCAGTCAACATCTGTGATACCCTGTGATATTGTTATTGTTGCCATTTATATAGTTTTATATTTTGTTATTTAATTTTAAGTTAGTTTTAGATATATTATTTAGTTATTTCTTGGATTTTCATTAGGAGCCCGCCCTTAGCAGCGAAGGATACCGGGTGAACATTGGCATTTCTTGTTTCAAATTATGGCGTTTCTAATTTTTGTATGCAAGGTGCACCTGACAAGGATTGTTAGAGGTATCTACTACTGCAGGCAACCTTTTATTTATTTTATTTTTTTTATTTATAGTGTATATACATATTTATTTATATTGACTGGATAGGCCTATGTGTGTCTTAGTAAATGAACCTGAGTATACTGACCACGGTGTTCTTTTTTTTTTTACCTAGTTTAGTCTTGATCCGGCAATCCCGTTCGCCACCATGGGCGCGCGCTTCCCCCTGATGGTTTGCTGTGGGTGTGGCGAAGCGGCGATGTACGGTTTCAAGTGTAAATGAAAATATTTATTGACGGAGCTTTTTCTAAGACATAAAAACAAAGCAATTTCAATATGCCCAGCTCTCTAATAGCATTTTGTCACGGCTCTTTGAATTTTAATTTTTTCAATAAATCGAACCGCTTTTTTTTACTTCTGAATGATGTTTAAAGCTCGATAAAGCGAAAACGTCTTCAAAGTGTATTAATATAAGATAAATGAAGAAATGTTAATCCGTATGAAAAAATCTTTAGCACTTCAGAAATACAAAAAAGTTATGGATACTTTCCGCAAATTTTTTCCATATGAACATTTGAAGCTAACTGATCGTCGATTTATATCCGAAGCCATTTTTTATAATCAATAAATAATCTCCAAGATATTCCCATCCAAAATTACAGTCAGTATTTCATTATAAGTCCGTCCATGCAATGAACTGTTAATGTAATTTATCTTAGTGTGACTAGTTTTTAAATTATCGACTAAAAATGTTCAACACGTGTTTTAAAATTAATAACTATTAAAAATGTTAACTTTCTAAGAGGGAATTAATCAGCATGGAAACAGAGCCGTATCATTGGCGTATTTAATACTATTTTCATTTGCAACTGATGCCTGAGTATTTTTTTCACGTCAATAATACAGAAAATCGGGCCATGGATAAATCCCAGAGAGACACTTTTATGCATTTAAATTCTATTTGTTGGTGTTCTCTAGACCTGCACACTCTATCTCTTGCAGCTAGGTTTAGAGCGAACAAAACTGAAGCAGCTTCCATTCTACACAACATCATTCCAGCCTATGCAGCAATTTAACCTAACTAATTATGTAATTAAAGCCTTTTTGGCTGTCCAAAAATACACTGAAAGCCTGTTCAAGTTCACGCGTTTCATATTCTTCCTCTAAAATCATTCTCATAAGATGAGTAACTGCATCAACAGCAGGTCGGTCTGAAGCAAACTGATCTAAAGACAACAGTAACCAATGGTCGACCTAAATCTATTTCTATTTTATAAAGGTATCAGTTATTAAAATACTACATTTGGAAATTTGAGTACGAATGTAAAGTTCCAATTTCAAAATATGAATTTATGATTATAATTAGTCGGTTAAATATATGCTAGTATTGCTGTTTGAGAAGCCACATTGGTATGCTACTGATCCCTTTAGATAAATAATCCGATATGTTTTAACTCGCAAACACTTAGATTTCTTTGGTAAAAACAAAAGCGAGATCTTAATTAGTGAACTTAAAAACTATTACGATTAGAAGGAATGACCAAGGAAACAAACCGTTTATTATATTTAGTACCCATTTGTAGATGTTAAGTTTCATTTATTTTTAACTGAAATAAAAACTGTTGTAGTGAATTGTCTATCATCGAAAAGGTTTTTATAAATTGATTATTATGTCTAATGATGTCTATCAAAATTATTTCAGATTTTTTTCTATTTATTGTTTATTTCATATAATTTAGTGGCACCATACATTTCTAAATTCTTGTAAATTTAAAAAACTTTTCGCTAAAAGGCAAAAGCTTTTTACTTGTATGTACATCTGTTTATTTTGAGATAGAGTTTTAGCCTGTGTCTCGATTCAAAATACTGATGACATTAACATAACTAAAAAGAAACTGAAAATGTTTTATGGTCTTTCTACAAAACCGGTTATTACAAATTGCTAAGTTACGGTAGGGTGAAGAAGTATATACAGATTAGAAATTGAAGTGTACAACAAGGATTATTTATATCGATGTGTTTAAATATTAAATAAGTATAAGACATATGGATTCCATAAAATATCTTATTTACCAAACAGTGTTAGGGAAATACACCATACTGTTAAAACTTATCATGTTGTTGTTTCGTGAAAACTTACCCATATATTTCAACTGTAAAATGTTTTCCTTTAAACCTGCGTAATAGAAACTGCAAGTATCAATTCACAAAGAAAAGCTCTTTTACAATAAAAATAACTTGATTGCATACAAATTTCTCCGTTGATTGTAAAAACCCACCATTAAAAAATACTTTGTTATTCAAAACCGTTCAGCGCAAGTAACTTTAACGTCTGAAGGGTCTTAAAAGGAGCCCTTAACATATGACGTTCTTTCATTTTCATTAAAACCACGTAATACTCGAAGAGAGAAAGTACAAGTTTCTCCATTCATTCACGGAACAGTGCCCAAGGTGACAAGTACTTGACCTGCGACATTGACGGTGGGTGCCTTGCCACAATCAGCGTGGGAGCAATTAAAACACACTTTCTCTATGGAACGGAAACACTTTGTTAGAACTCGGATAATTAATTAAGCTTAAAACTTTTCTCATGAACAAGATTAAATTTTATTCGTTTATTAAACTTAGTTAACATATGAAGGATTCAGAGATATGTATGCCATTGCCTTAAAATTATGAAATAATTGTATCAAACGAAGCAATTACAAAATAGCGGAATATAGTAATATCATGAATTATAAATATCTAAATGTAGAATACATTATGATTATCAAGTTAATATCTTTAACGTATAACTGTCATTGGTTATTTAAAGCATGAGTTTAAATTACTTAATACGGATATTTAAAATGTTTTAAATGCGGTGTTATTCGGATACATTATACTCTCACATAAGCAAAGTCCTAACGTAGTTTGAGGTGATAATAATAACTTGGCATGAATATCGGCAGTTATGCAGTTATACACTGTTCATACAGACTACAGCACATTACGAAATACGTAAAAATAAGGCCATAACTAATATTCCATAACATTAGGACTTGTCGTACTGTTGCAATGAGAATATTTAACAAAGAATAATCTGTTCATAGTTTTACTAATACTATCAGCTACTCTAATACTGTTTGTACCATTGAAATGTTTTGTTAGCATTATTTAGTGTTGCATCAAAAATATATATTTTTGGCATCTACAGTCATTACTAATTTAAATAACACATATTATAGTGTTTAATCGTCGGACAGTACACCTTTACCAGTTCTTCATCACTTTCGTCCGTAAACTGTATATTTTTAGATGTTTATTCAAAACTTTATAAAAAAATTAAAAATCAGATGTTAATCACATTAGTAACATACTCCGAACTCAGCATAGCGACAACATTCATGTTCTAAAGCTCCGGAACTGTACACATCATTATAATATGGTACTATAAAATGTAAAATAGTTCAACAGACGTTAATAAAAAAAGACAACATTCCTATTCTTCCAAACTTTTCAGCTTGTAAATCACATTGACAAATCTCCCGGGGCGAGGACACCGGTAATGTTCTCCGAGACCAGCTTTACAACTTTTTATGACGCTATTAAGCCACACCATTGTCTTGTAATAACCTTATTTGTATTTGGCTGTCCTCTTGATTCCTTACATACTAACGGAGATCGTTAATGTAATCAGTAAAAAACTTTGTATTGTTAAAATATTTAGAAACATTTTTTCGTAGTACAACACAAAAAGTTATTTGAACTTTTCTGCGTAAAAATATAACTGTTATGACTTTGTAAAGGGTATTTTCAAGTTAATGCAGCTGGATGAGTAGAAAATGCATTTTGGCGGTCACTACGTTTCTTTAACTGCTATAAAACATTTTAGTAGAGATGGAATTTGAATGGACAATATTTATTGTCAATTTCAATACAAATTTATGTTTGTGGATCTCAAATAATTGTATAATCGTTATTAAAATAATGCAAATATTTTATACTACGATAGTCAAACAAGATGGTGATAAGAAGTGCAACATTTACTTGGGAAATTTAATGTAAAATATTACACTACCTGAACAAGGTAGTAATATACCATATCACGTGTCACGTAACATCCTTCGATGATGTGGTGTGCAATATGTAGTATGTAGTTACATATGTTATTGTGTCACATACATTACCTACTTAAAAAAATTCATTTATACTACGAATTTTTCATTTCCATCATGGTTGCTATTAAGACCAACGTAAATATTGTTACCAAGGCTCATCCAAATTATGTGGACTATCAAAGAACTCCAATGAATGTTTTCTACATAAAAATGAGGATATATCCAAAAAGTAGTTATATCAGTTGGTTTTCGAGACATCGTGCAGACAAGCTGATAGAAAACAGAAATCGCTCAGTTTACAGTCCATTTGCTTAATAGATTGACTCAGTATGACACTGATAACTGTAAGACCAGTTTGGTACTGCAATCTATAATTCTGTTAAGCATTTGGAAGATTGAACTAAATTTTCTAACGAGTTTCGTATATTTGGAAACTCATAAAAAATGTATTACATGTTTAAATTACTGTTATTCAGTATATAAAAGCAATAATCATTACGACTTAGTTGTTGAAATCTAAGGGCAAACTTATTACGCACTCCTCATAGCCCTTTTTGGAATCGTGTTATTGTCTGTCCGTCCGTCTGTGGAATAACTCTCGATATAATTCCGAGACATAACTAGAGACTTCTCAACATCGTGTACGTAGTTTCATTTTAGTCCCAGGAAGATCATTATTGATTTTTAATTCCAAAATTCTAAAGACATTCCATGTATTTGACCATTCGTCTGTCCCCTCTGACCTTCTATGCTACAGCTCATTTGCTACTTTTGATCTGGTCATTCAAATACTCCTGTTTTATCAGGTTATTGTTCATTTGTTAATTAATTTGAAGAATATTTGCTTTTTATAACTGTAATCCCATATAATACTGTATAATATACGTGTTCTCAGTGTGCTATGAGATTGGAAGACGTACACTATCAAAAGTTTAAATAAAAATATAAAGCAATTTAGTCCAACAGCACATAATGAAATAAAATGAAATATGTGTTTATTAGAGGCGAAGTTAGGACTATAAAGTCCTCTGTACCACTTACCCTCGTGGATAATAATAGGAAAGATAATAATAATAGGAGAGCAACAGAGATATGAAAGAGCCCTCTAGTTCGTCGTGGTCTGTATGTCTGGACAACATCTTTCGATAAAAAGGTCCTGGAGACTTGAAAGCTTATTTTTAGATTTCTCTTGGCCCAAAGAAGTTGTCTAGTGATTTCATAGGCAAAACGTAAAAGGACAGTTCGTTCGTCTGCCAGCCCCGTCTAATGCGCTACCTCTTTTGTGTACGTCTGTTTGGTTCCTTTATAATCCGTTTGGCTAACCTAACCAGGCTCTAGTATCTTTGCCTCTCTCGGTAATCTTTGTTATCATAATGTATACAAGAATATTCAGTAAAATTATTTACAAGTGTCCAGGAAGTGTACTTCTAGGAGTTAATCAGTATACCAAGAAACAGTAGTGCAAATTCAACTTGGATTAAATAATTATTTGCTTTTGTGATGAAAAATTCTTCATATGATGCTCAAAATATACCTTTTGAAACAAAGGTTTCACCTTTTTACTTATGAAGGATAAAGTTTATATTTAATATATATATATATATATATATTCATATATATATATATATATATATATATTCATATATATATATATATATATATATTGATTCTGTTTTAAATTTAAAGACAATCCACTTTCAGATACTGAATATTTTACGTAAAAAAATCTATTATACTTAATTTGTATATAACGTTTTGTTAAAAATTATTACAAATAAAACATCATGCTCAGATGCATTAATTTGCTTGTTTTACTTTACTCTACGTTTCTTTTGATACTTACGTACTGGTACAATGAATACGAGTTTCACAATATATATTTAACACTCGTAAACGAAAAAAAAAGAGTTGATTTTATTTTATTTTTTGCATTATCAAATAAAATACTTCCGTGTTTAATAGCTTTATAAATTTAAAAAAACACTACACTATGCATTATTTAGAACACTTAGCAATAGAAGAGTCCCGCCCAAACCTAAACACTTTTTTTGCCTAGTTTAAACAGACACTGAGGTAATTGAAGTATAAACTTTTCAAATCCTCACGTATCAAATCTCATTCATTTTAAAATGAATAAAGTTTTTAAAAAATACTTTAGACTATATAAAAAAACTTGTCTTACGGTACCTTCGTATAAGTTTGTGTTAATGTTCTAAAAAAGTTTTAGCCTATTTATTTAAAAACTTTTAAAACTTGATTTAAGACAACAGCAAGAAGACATAGGTTGTACCAACTAAATAGAAAACAAACAATTATGAAAAGCGGGAAAAACACCCGTCGGTAGTCAAACTCACCCTAGTATTTAGATTCAAAGAAAGTATTTGCTATGGTAATGACCGTTTTTTAAAGCTTTATTTTTTATTCAGTTAACAAATAATTATGATCGCTATCACAAACCATTAAAAGTATAAGAATAAACTAAAAAAAAAACTGTGTAGATATGTCTTTGTTAAAATTTAGAAAGAACATAATCTATATTTAATGTTTCTTTCTACTCTAATACTAATTAGTTCATAATGCAAAACCAATGAATTGCAAATGCTCTAATAATAAACAAAAAACATGACAAAAAAGGACATTTGTGTCTTTGACTCGCTCTATTTACTCGGATTTACTATTTAAATCCACATATATGCTTTGTATATTTGTTAGTTTTGTAAATAGGAAATGTATTACTGTGTAAAAATACAGTTTATTGATCCTAGACTAAAATTACTTGTATATAATGCTTTTATGTCAATTCAGTCTTGCTTGATTATGCACGGCTCATATATTGTTTACTACAATATTAAACTAATACTCAATATCCTAATGTCATATTTTTATAAAATTTTGATAATCCTTAGGCAATATAGAAAAAATAATAAGCGCTTAATTTTATACATATAAGGGATAACTTTGTTTGCTAAAGCGTTTACTGCTGTGAAATTGTATAATCAATAGTTTAGATATTTGCCATGTCTGTTAAATAAAAACATTTTAAGAATATATACTTTATATCATGAAAGAAAAAAAAACACGAAGCAGTCTTCAAATTTGAAAACTGTGGTTGTTACCTGCTTAGAATACAGAAGACAAGTATACATCCTCACATTACCTTGCAGAGCAGTTTCCACGCAAATATAAAACCTAAAAGTCCGTGAAACTAACCCGTCTATTATTCAACCCAGTTATTATTTCAGAAGATATTTTCCCCACTTTTATGTTTCATTCAAAGTGTAATACAAGATGATCATCTCCATTTAAATGTTCTTCTACGTTCTAGAGGGTTTATATGAACCTAAGCGACTCTCTGTAATGTTTTGCTATTTTTTCGATACTTTAAATACTATTATTAGTTTATACACATTATATATTATACTATATGTAAGACTTAATTATTTTACAGTTTCAATAAATTACAATGATACATTAATAAAAGTCATATACATGTATGTCAATGCTAGATGGAAATAGGTTTTGGTAACCATTATATTTAGAACACCTATTGGTTTCTTGTATGTATTTATAGAGTTTTCTAGGGGTTACTTAACGCGATATATTTAAAATAAAAAAATAAAAACTAAACTCCGTAAGTAATAAATAATAAATCCGGTAGCCTATACATTTGGTGATTAACGTCACACTTCTTAGTGTGCAGCTCTTATTTAGCTGTTTATATGGTTATGAATACACAAATACGGGACGGTTGTTGGTAAGATATCGTTTAAATATTCATTAGATCTAAACACAAATACAGTATTATGTTTGAATAAGTGGTGAATAGCGGATCTTAACGAAGAAATTATTAAAAAGAAATGTTATTACCTACAATTTTAAAACTAAAAGTAATATTGTCCATTAACATCCTCACTGCGTTTATAGTGAGTGAGGCTTCACAGATTATTGCAAGGTAAACTTAGAAGCTACCTACTAATGCCAGTATGTTACTGTCATTTGTAACTGTATTGCCATTACATAAATTGCAATCGTCAACAAGCTAATTGAATTTTACTGGTATTTTGAGATTAGATTTTTATAGTAAAAAACATATACAGAAATACTGTCACTAAATGAAGAGAAATAGTATATTTTCTATTGGTTTCATGTCTACTCCAATTTTCTATCATAACCACATATGTTTACCTTTTACTTTTCTTTAAAAGAACATTAATTTGTGTGTGTGTGTTTTTTTATATTAATTACATTATTTATTGGTTTTACACACTTATGTACTTCTATTATTTTGTGTGTGTTATAGCCTACCTACTTCAATGATAAAATAATTTTGTAACTAGATTAAGTGCCTATTTAAATGACAAATCTAAATATAACTAAACATGCAGAAAAACCCTACATTACAACAGCCATCGTAAATGCTAAAATGTTTACAATGAATATAAATCTCACCTCAATTCTGTTTTACAGATATCAATAAGCGAGTCACAACAAAAGTGGTAGTAAAGATAGATATTATGAGCGCATTTACCAACGTCCCACTGTACCACGAGTGTCGAGAGCTCAGGGATAAGTGCTTTGTCACACAAAACACCAAGCAATTTGTTCCTATTACGCTCTCACTTTCCCAATATTGAGTTTCGCAAGGTTTTTTATTCTTCAGGACAGATTATATAAGTATAATAATGTGCAATAAAACGTGTAATTCATGTTTTCCACTTCATAAATTACTATTAAGATGACAAATTACAGGTTCAATGTAGCATATTTTCAGTTTAAGAACTAAATTAACCATACTTGTAGTTTGTGTATTGTGTCATCATTCTTTTTAATTAGTAATAACAGTAAATATAGCATTAAATTTACGTAAGTATGACATAATACAAATGACGATTATAAACATTAACTACGGAAATAAAATTTAAGGGGATCCCCCCCACATTTAAAACGGCATTTTTTTTTTATTTTTGAATTTTTCTGAAAATCATATATTCATTGTTGTACATACTATTCTGAACATTTTTACTAATTTTTAAGCCATTCTGACATTTTTTTTCTAAAAAAAATGCAAATAACAAAATATTCGCAAATCGTAATTTTGCCTACTCTACCATAATATTAAATTTTAGTGGCTTACAATGGTTTTATTCAGCAGCTATCTTGAATTATTTTTTATTTATAAATAGTAGACTAACTTATTTATATGCTTATAAGAATGGTAAAAGTATTTATAACACTCATTTTATATTATTATAATCATATATTGACCTACTTTTATTTTTTATTTACTTTCCGTAGGTTGGCTGCACTGAGTCTGCATTGTTTCCCAGCTGATCAATCAGATGTTTGAGAATTGATTTGTTTTATGCCAAGTAATTGTCACTTTAGGTTATGTGCACATGTGTATAACCTAGGTTTCACTTTCATGTTTTACAGTTGAACCCTGATTTAACTTCAATTCTTAGTAAAAAGTCAACGCGTTATTTACAGAACAATATTATTTTAGTGTAGTGTTTTTAGTGAAGTGATTTTGTTGCAATAAGACATAAGCCTATATTATAAGGTTCTAACTAACTATGGGGAGAGTTAGTAAATCCAGGTTAGCCCGATCAGAACGCAACAGAAAAAAAGTGTCTGGAAGATGGGGATTGCGCCGAAAAAATTAAAGTACTAAGGTTGATGACAATTTAGCTGAAACTGTAAGTATTGATGAATTAGAAGCTGGCCCTAGCAATGTAAATAAACCTCCTGTAGGATCTAACTCTAACTGTAGGTATTGAGGAAGAAAACTACACCTGCTAAATCTAGGCCTACGGGATTCGAGATTGTTGCTTCATACAAAAATGCTTCATGTCACGACGATACCGAAAATAATGCACCGATCTATAGTCTAATAAATATAGGTTCTCTAACCTCATTTTTGAAAGACCTGCCTTGCAAACACTGTTTGGATGTAAAACTCACATGTATCTGTGACAAATGTATTTGGATTTGCCCAAAAATGTATCTCTAACATGTAATTCGTGTAACGAAACAAATAGTTTTATTACGTCAGAGCGAATTACCACAGCGTAACGAAAGTTTGAGAATAAAACCTTTTGATGTGAACAGAAGGCTTGTGAAAACATTTTCATCGTTTGGAAAAGGACATATGGCCCTTAAAATGTTCTCTTTAGGTATGAATATGCCTTGCCTCCACCATAGTTCTTTTGATAGGCATGTCCAGCCAATTAGTTGATATTACAAAGCGATGCACAGACGATTGTCTTGCACGTACACGAACAGAAGTTGAGAAGGCCTACAGTGAACGTCAGGGAACCCTAGATATGGAGAAACCTATAAACATAAGCAGTCAGCTACGATGGTTCCTGGCAGAAAAGAGGTTTTACGTCTAAGTACGGAGTAGGTTGCGTCATAGAAGTAATTACTGGTTTAGTAATCGACTATGAGGTGCTCTCCAAATACTGTAGGGTATGTGAAAAAAAGAAAACTGAAGTAGAAGAACATTCAGAGGATTTTCAAGAGTGGTTTGGTAATCATCTGCCAAAATGCCAAGCAAATTACGAAGGATCATCCCCCAGTATGGAGACTGAAGCGGCTGAACGTCTCTGGAAAAGATCAGAAAATCTTGGGTTTCGCTACACGGAGTATGATATTTGATGGAGATTCCAAATCTTTTGACCATGTTACCTCACTAAAAATTTATGGTAATGATGTTGAAAATAGAAAAACAAGAGTGTGTCAACCACGTGGCCAAGAGATTGGGTACTGGCCTACGAAAACTTGTACAAGTCTGTAGCAGTAAAAAAAATTACGCTCGGTGGTAAAGCATTTGGTAGCCTGAAAAGCAACAACAATTGAAAAAACTAACTAAATACTATAGAAATGCAGTTATAAAAAATTTGGATGATACAAACAAAATGAGAACAGCTATCTTTGCAACCCTGGACCATTGTAGATCAAGTGATGGTAATCTGCATCATGACAAGTGGCCCCGTAGGCAAAGACAGTTTAGTGCTTCTATCAGAGAGACTTATATAATAAAGTAACACCAAGAAAACATTTAGATAACATAAGAACACCACTAAATGACCACAGTCTATAAGCACCTCTTACCTTTATTACAATCGTCTTTCGTCGGAGCACCTTCTCACAGCGATTTTAGGTAAATCCCAAAATGCGAACGAGTCGCTTCACACAGCGTTATTTGAGTAAAATTCCTAAAAAAAATTTTTTACCTCAAAAGGAAGGGTTGAAGCTGCAGTGGGTGAAGGAATTTGTGTGTATAATGAAGGGTATGCAATCTCAATGAAGAACTTGTTTGAGAAATCTGGAGTTTCTCCCCGGAGCATACACTTCTTACCAAGCCAATAAGAAAGATGTGCATCGGCTGCGGTTGCGGAAGACAAGAGCCTCAGAGAAGTATAAGAGGTACAGAAAACTCCTAAAATCTGCCCAACTTGCTGAGGAGGAGAAGAAAAAAGAAAATGAAGGTGCTACATATGGTAATGGACAGTTTTAGTAGTAAGGATAGAACTTTTATCTTTAGCGGCTATTTCCCGTAAATTGATTTTTCCATGTTTTTTATACATTAATGTTTGAATAAAATCTAAAATAAATTGGTCTTAGAGCTTTCTAATTTTTACGCCTTATTCTTAATATTATAATAAAGATTTGTGGGTATGGAAATCCATTTCCTACAATAATTAAGATTTTTTTCATATGTTCATACATTTACGATGAAAAAAACTTGAAATCTAAAATTTTATTAGAGTACAGTTTTTTTTTATTTTGATGCTAATGTCAAATGCATACCCAAAAAGTTTCTTTATCTTATAAGGAACAAATTAAAAAAAACAAAGAACAAAATTGGTTAAAAATTAAAAAAGTTATTCAAAAATTAAAAAAACGCGAAAAACACGTAAAATTTAGCGAATTTTAAATTTTGATACCTTATGAAATTTTTTATTTTTTTAAAACACTCAATAACCTTCTTTATAGTTGTGTTTTGACAATATAAAAACAGTCTAAAATGTGAAATTAAAAAAAAAAATTAAAAAAATGCCCTAAAGGTGGCGGATCCCCACCAGTAGATAGTAATATGGGGTTCCTGGCGCACTTTCGGAGCCGACCGAAAAGCAATGTAAAATACTGTTCAATGTACCATAAAGGAAGCTGAGAAATAACACAGCAAAACTCAATGAAAAATTAACCGAATCTACAGTCGTTCGTCTCCAAAAGCGATCGTACATTACTATCTACTCTGTGGAATGAAAAATTAACCAAATCTACAGCTGTTTGCTTCTACTTTCTTAAGCTGTGCTTTGTAAAATGTTGTCAAATCTGCTACGAATAAAGGATTTATCTTAATAAAATTTAATCAATTTAAAACATTTTTACTAAAAACATACTGTACTTTAATAAAAAACTTTTCTACTAAATAAACAACATGAACTCACCAAGCTCTCTTCAGTTTCTAGCATTTCAAAAACTTACAAAGAAAGACAATTTTAACGAGTTCAACGAATTACCAAAACATTTTAAAGAACAGTTGATACTTTCCTTAAATGATACAGAATTCAAAGAACTTGTAAAGTCTTTTGCAGAAAAAAACGTCTAATGGAGTGTTTTTACCTATCGGCAAAAAACTAAAAAAGTAAGGGATTACATATTTAATATAATTACGAAAGATATTGAAAAGAAAGTAATAAATAAACAAACAGAGAGTTTTCATCGTTTTTTTATGACATTTTTCCCATATTATACGTTCTTTCAAGATAATCAAGACTTAATTGATGAATTTTCTTAGGAATTTTTGTGAGTAATCAAGATTTATCAACACAATTCATTAAAGAGCATTATAGAATTTTTCTTATAGAATATAACCACATTTTGTGTGAAACAAAAGGTATTACTGTAGATAATATTTCATGTGATTCCTATGAAGAAAGACACCAACTATGGTTATCAAAACAGTACTATGACGTGGGGAGGGACTGCAAGTTTTAGAGTTAAGACTTTATTCTACAAAGTTAATTGTTATAATTTCTTTATCTTTAATAGTCTTTTCCCAGTAACAATCAAGTGTAATTTTTCATTTTTGTTTAATTCTTTAATCTTTTTTTCATCCAAAACAGTCAAAAATCTGTTCGGCAAGTGTACTTTACAATCTTCCAACTCGGCAATTATTGTAAAACCCGAATTTTATCTTTCATTTTCTCCAAATTCATGATTATTGTACTTCTTTTTTTCTTCTAATTCATTCAACTTCTTATACTCTTTAAGGGCAGTCTGACATGAAAAAAAATTTTTTTTGGGGAATTTTGGTTTTTTATTTATTAATATTCTTTAGAATTTTCTCTTTAAAATGGTATATAATATACCTTATTACTATAATATTAACCTTATATAAAAAATATATATATATAAGGCTTGCAACTGTTGTTTGGCGTTGAGCACCACTCCTTATAGTAAACAACAATCTATAAAAATAGATATTAATTGGTTTTGTTATGTTGGTACTGTTTTTGCTTTTAGTCTGGTTTTAGCTGAATATCACACACTGTCAGCAATATGACAGATGTCATCTGTTGTTATTATTTTATGTTGGAGGTTATTGTGAAGTTTTGAAATACTGTGTTTTGTGATTTGCAAGTTTCCCTGTTGTTTTTATTTGTAAAGGAGTTTATTGTAAATTGAATGTAGATTAAAAATGGGTAATAAGAAGAGAGTAGGAACTTAAGAAACTTATGTTACAAGAAGAAGACTGTTGTTCCGTAGCAAGAAAACAGTAGTAACTTCAGGTAATAGAAGAGGATAGGCCTAGAACAACCCAAAGTTGTTTCCACATCCAAATGAGAAATTGAGCCCTAACCTAGCCTGCTATGATAATTCAACTGATACCTTACAGTATGACATTAGTAAACATTGTACAGCTTAGAATCAGTTTTTGAAAGATGTTGCACAGTGTGTAGGGTTTGTCATGGCAAACCTATCATTTAGTCGAAAACCATTAGCAGGGCTCGCAGTACAAATTTCCGTCTCCTGTAGCTGTGGCATGACAAAAGCTTTTGACAACTGTCGCAAAGCAACAGATATATAGGCCTAGGCCTATTGAGGCACCAAGCAAAAGTTCACAATGCTACTATGACTTGAACCCTAAGGTTAGTATACGGCTTGCGTGGTAATAATAGGAAAGGGCTATAATACTGCTGCCCAAACTCTTTGCGGCATGATGAATTTACCCGCTCCGCCCGCCCAGCAAGTTCAATCAACATGAACAGTTTTTTGTCCAGAACCATGTAGAAAGTGTGTGTGAAAACTCTATGAAGAGAGCAGTGACAGAAGGCAGTTATTTGAAAATGGAAATTCTAATGACTTATGTGTTGCGCGGTTGACGGAAGCTGGCAAAAGCGAGGCCACACCTCGCTAAATGGCGTTGTCACAATTACTTCAGCAGATACGGGTAAAGTAATAAGATATTTATTCAATGTCAAAATACTGTAACTGCCCTCAGAGAACAAGCAACCAACACTTAGAAATATGCAAGGCAAATTATGTAGGTAGCAGTGGAGGTATGGAAGCTGAAGGTGCGACTGCAATGTTCAAAAGATCCGAGACTAAATACGGTGTTCGCTATGTGGAGTACCTTGGAGATGGTGACTCCAATGGCTATGCAGCAGTTGTGGCAGGAAGCACCATATGGCCCAGATGATGTGTCCATTCAGAAAGTTGGAATGTGTAGGACACGTGACACGTCCAGAAGAGGATGGGGACAAGAATAAGGGACTTTATCATGAAAAATAAAGGCTTGAAAGCTTTTCTGACGGAAAATCTCTTTCTGGGAAAGGTCAGGCTAACAGGGAAGAAGGCGATCCAACAAATCCAAATATACTATGGACTAGCCATCCGTAGGAATACACACAGCGTGGAAGCCATGAGGCGAGCAGTTTGGGCGTTGTAGTACTGTCATGTTCAGTCTACTAACGATACGCCTTTACATATTTTTATGCCCAGACACCGAAGACACATGGTGTAAGTATAACAAAGCCGCCAAAGAAAAAACTAAATATGACCACAGCCCAGCATTTTCACCTCTCACCTGTTTCTAATGAAAGCAATCAAACCCTATTTTTTAAATCTTTGTGCAGCCTAGAACTACATCAAAAAATGTTCATCAAAGGAAAATCTCAAAATCCTAATGAGTCTATGAATAATGTCATTTGGGCTCGGCTCCCTAAACGCACCTTTGTTACACTAGGTGCTCTTAGGCTAGGTGTCTATGAGGCAGTCCTATCATTCAATGATGGGTACAGCTCCAAAGTGAAAGTTTTAGAGCACATTGGGCTAGAAACCAGGACTGAATATGCCGGTTAGCTTTTAAAACGTCCTCGACACCCAGCGGATTCCGCAAAGCAGATAAAGCGGCTACCGACATTGAAAAAAAAAATCAGGCAATCAAGGACTTTAGCCAAAAGGAAGCTGGAGGATCTGTATCAAGAAGCAGAGGATCCAGACAACCCCTTCCTACAGTGCAGGCCATCATTAAACCAAGGTATATAGTCCAAAATATGCTACCTTCTTGCTTTTTCTTGATTTGCCGAAACTTGTTATTTTTTAACTTTGGGGCCCTATAAACTCAAAAACTACTAGGCCTACCCCAGTCAAATTTTTATACAGTATTCTACTTTACTATTGCCTAGTTCCCCTCATGGGAATTTATAAATATCTCTTGTCAATGATGGCACAGTAAAACATTTTTACTTATAAAAAAAGTTAGTTAAAAACAATAAATTATAAAAAAATTATAACTTTTTAATTTTTTTTTCAAATTTAAAAACCTCATGATAAGACACCTAGATTATAAGCTATTTAATAAGTAAAATAAAAATCAGGACTCTATCTATAACCATTACAGAGATATAGGTTCCCAAGTTAAACATTATGTTCTTATGGAGGTCGGACTGCCCTTAAACTTACATTCTCCAATATCATTTAACTCTTTTCAAGAACTCCATTTAAAATAGAAAAAATTCAAAGTCAAAAAGTGCAAAACCATTTCTCGGTCGACCTTTTCTCCTCCCTCTGTCTCTTTTCTCTCTCCCTCTCTTTTTATGCCTATGACACGATCACTTCTGCCGTTTATAGGCCTAGGATCTATATTCAGGCTAGAGAGAGAGAGAGAAGAGCGAGATACGGATAGAGAAAATGGTTCCGGAATACGATCTGAATACTTCTGAACTTGGTGTTTTCTCCGCTATGGCCACTCGCATTGGAAACAGTTCAGAAGTAAACTTCCTAACCGACCAAACCGAATTCGCGGACATATATACTCAGCAACAACAATACAACAGCCCATCGAGAAGTAAAAATTTAAGAAATTAATTTAAAATATAATTTGAAAATTACAAGTAAACAAAATGTACGCATATTTAAAATAGGTAAAAATTATCTAACATTTTGAAAAAGAAAATGTTATAATAGTAAACGGGAACACAATTTTTATTCTTAAAAGCAAATCTGCATTACCGACATTTTAGTTCCGAAAGATTGCGCTGTGTGTATCAATGACAGTCGAGGTGTGCTAACTACAGACCGACCATCACGATAATCCGCTTCGCCTGCGTCATATCCGTAGTGATATCACGCCGTGAGAGGCGCAATCGTTGGTTTTACAAGCACCATTTAGTTAAATAAATTTTTTCTATCTAAATGGAGCGCGATAAAATATCATGTCCGTTCTGCAAAATAGAAATTTTAAGAAAAAACTATGATCGCCATTATAATTCTAAAAGTCATGAAAAAAACAAGCAAATTTACAATAATGAACTAAATTATTTAAGACAGTGGGCTAGAGAAAATAAAATTGCCGATCACGGAAAACATGTTTAATATTGAGAAATTACGTGAATTAAAGAGAAATTTCAAAGTTGAAAAGAAAAATCTCGACCTATTTAATGATGAAAAACTTCATTCAATAGCTGAAAAGTTGGCTATCGGTACTAACGATAAAACCAAGTCTGAAATGATCGAAGAAATTGATAAAACTCTTAAAGTAAAATCCGAAAATATCATTGATGTAGAAGTTTTATCCTCAATACACGGTCTTTTCAAGCAATACATTTTAACAAACTTGAACGACAATTCCATGTCGATTTACAAATATCTTTCAATTAATGCGGTCAGAAATTAAAAGTTTAATCGAGAAATTTCAAGAAAATGTTAAAAATATGAAGGGCTATCTCTCTTTGGAATGTGAATACGAACGAACTTTAGTGAATGGTGAACGGCAAACATGTCTAATGTATTTTACTATCAAAGCAGACGAAATCTTTTGACGTAAACGACGACTTTATTACTAAGCAATTTAATAAATTAACACATCGAGAACAAACGAATAATCCAAAATAAAGGTTCCGGATGGACATTTAAAAGTTGTAAACAACTAGTTTTGAGCCTTAACAAACACGAAATGATGAATGCATGGATCATACATCGATTTACCAAAGAATATCAAAGATAAAAAAGCTTGTATAAATATAAAAAATAGAGATGATTTTTGCTTTATTTACTCAATAAGATGTGCTATTGAAAAACCAGAAAGAGACTGTGAACGTGTAAAGCAATACGAAAAATTTGTGAATGACGAAATATTTTCAGGTTTTGAGTATCCAATGTCTCTGAAAGATATACAAATATTTGAAAAACGAAAGCTACAATTCCAAGTATAAGTATCCAACAATGTCTATCAATGTCTACAGTTTTGATGAAAATATTAACATTGTTCCGTTACAAATTTCTGAAAAATATGACGCTGAAACAAACATTGATTTATTGTATATAAGAATGATAAATCTCATTATGTTTTTGATAACCGATTTAAATAAGCTTGTTTCTTCGCAGTTTGTCTAAACATAAAGAAAGAAAATTTTTGTGTAGAAGATGTTTAAGCCATTTTTACAAATCTGGAGATTTAATAGATCACTTAGAAATTTGTAAAAATCATGAAGTTTGTAAGCCAATTATGCCATTTCCAGGTCAAACAACTAAATTTACTAATTATCAAAAGAAATTTAACCATCCGTACGTAATTTATATGGACTTTGAGAGCATATTAGAAAAAATTCCGACATGCAACAACAATCCACAAAGATCGACTACAACCAAGATTCAGAGGCACATTCCTTATGGTTTTTACTCTATATTTAGTGTCGAATGTGACCAATCGCATGTACAAACCGATATGTTATCGTGCCAAAAATGAAGAAGATTTGAAAAAACGTCCCGACAAAATTGTTTGAAGAACTCAATAAATTATCGAAATACATAGCGAAAAAATATAATTCTAAGAACATGAAAACCTATGAAATTGACAGAAGAAGAAGAAATTTCGTATCAAAATTCAAAACGTTTGTCATATCTGTGAATGGTCTGCTTATGATGTTGGGTCAATTCAGTATGGTTTTACTCCTGATAGTTTGGAAAGATAAGAGTTATAATAAAGTGAGAGATCATTGTCATTTAAACCGGCAAGTTTCGAGGCGCAGCTCATGCATGTTGCAATCTAAATTTGAAATTTCCTCAGAATATTCCCGTTATTTTCCTCTGCCACAATATGTCAAATTACGATACTCATTTGTACATAAAAAAATTGGCTAAACAATATGGAAATGTTGATTTTGATTGCAAACACCGATGAAAAAAAATATATAAATTATTCTGTAAATTCCTGGATATGGCTATGAATTCGAAGGTGATAAGCCAAGAAAATTCATCAAGTTTTCGTTTGTAGACACGTTCAGATTCATGGCCTCGTCTATAGAAAAGTTAGCTAAAAATCTAAAGAGAGAAGACTTCAAACATACAAATCATTTTATACAAGATGGACTGAATGAGATAATAGAAAGACAGCCAAATGACGACGACGAGATTTTAAAATTCTATCTGGAAAAGGAATATTTCCCTATGAATTTATCGACAGTATTGAAAAACTTGATTACACAGAAGAATTGAGAATTCAAGATTTTTATTCACTTTTGACAGATGAGAGCATATCTGAGAAAGATTTTCAACACTACTTAAATGTTTGGAACAAATTAAAAGAGAAAAATCTAGGAAATTACTCTGATTTGTACAACATTCAAGATGTTTTATTGCTTGCTGATATATTCGAAAATTTCAGAAATATTTGTTTGAATTGCTATAAGCTTGATCCAGCACACTATCTAACAGCTCCCAGTCTTGCATGGGATGCTATGTTAAAATTAACGAAGATAGAATTACAATTAATTAGTGATTATAATATGTATTTGATGATCGAAAAAGGTATTCGCGGAGGCATTTCTCAGTGTATTAAACGATATGTGAAAGCAAATAACAAATATTTAAAAGATTTTGATAAGACAAAGCCCGAAAACTATTTACTCTATCTCGATGCAAACAACCTTTATGGGTATGGTCTTATGCAAAAACTGCCGTTTAGTGATATCAAGTGGATGGATCCTAAAACGTATACAAAAGAAGAGTGGCAAGAAACAATTTTAGAACTCACTGGCGACGAAGATTATGGCTATATTCTCGAAGTCGATCTTGGATATCCAACAAATTTACACGAACATCACAAGGATTTACCTCTTGCTCCCCGAACATTATAAAAACAAACTTTGCACAACTCTACTGGATAAAACTGAATACGTTGTTCATTCGAGAAATTTGAAGTTCTATTTGGAACAAGGTATGATTTTGAAACATGTGAATAGAGTTATTGCATTCGATCAGAAGCCTTTTATGAAAGAATACATTGATTTTAACACAAACATGAGAACCAAAGCTACAAGCGACTTTGAAAAGGACTTTTATAAGAACAAAATGATGAACAACTCAGTTTTTGGAAAATCTATGGAAAATGTGAGAAACAGATGTGATATTAAGCTTGGAAATGAAGAAGAATGTTCGTTTTCAATGAAACAGGCCAAGAAAACGAACTTCAAAATGCTTCACTATCTTTGACGACAACTGTATAGCGAGTCACATGTATAAACAAAAGGTTAAATTTAACAAACCGATCTACATAGGATTTTCAGTTCTTGACCTATCAAAATTGCTAATGTACGAGTTTTATTACGATAAATTAAAGAGGTTTGATCCAGATTTGAATCTGTGTTACATGGATACAGACAGTTATTTTCTAGAATTGAAACGTGATCCTTACAAAATTATTAAAGAAAATATAGATGACTTTGATACAAGCGATTTTCCAAAAGATCACGACTGTTTCACTACTAAAAATAAGAAGGTAATAGGGAAATTCAAAGATGAGTTAAATAGCGAAGTTTTAGAAGAATTTTGTGGTTTAAGGTCTAAGATGTACTCGTACAAATATCTAGATAAAAACCCAGTTAGGTGTAAAGGAATTAAGAGAAGCGTTTGTAAATAAAACAATAAATATCGAAAACTTTAAGAGATGTTTGTTCGAAGATAAAGAAGAATTTAGGGAGATGACAGTCATCAAAAGTTATAAACATGAGTTGTACACTGTTACCATAAACAAGCTGGCACTGAACGCTAAAGATGATAAGAGAATTGTCCTAGAAAATAAGATCGATACAGTACCGTATGGCTATAAAAACAGATGATATATTAGACGAATTAAATAAACTTGGAAACTTTGACATGTAAATGGAAGATGATTTGATTCACTGCCACAAATGCAAAAAAAAAACGAAAAAATATAGATTCTAAAATCGTTCAAAACTCAAAACGGATTGTATAAGAATTGGCAGCAAAATGTTCAAAATGTAAGACAAATAAGAGTAAATTTATAAAGAATCCAAATTAAAAACAAGTAAAGAAAAAATCTAAGAATAAGGAAGAAATCGAGATTGAAGCTAGAGAAATTCATGCACCAGTACGAAAAAAGTTTAAAAAGAGAAAAATTATAACTTTAGGAATTGACGATTTATGGCAGCAGATTTAGTTATAATGTCTAACTATTCGGATCAAAATGATGGATTCAAGTATATGTTAAATGTTATTGATACTTTCTCAAAATATGCTTGGTCAAGAGCTATCAAAAGAAAAAACGGCAAGGATGTTTTCAAAAGCTTTCGAAGATATAGTAAAAGATGCCATAATGATCAATCACAAACCTCCAAAACCTACTTCATACAGATAAGGGTTTAGAGTTTAAAA
The DNA here is from genome assembly GCF_021130785.1 of Homalodisca vitripennis. Taxonomy (NCBI): domain Eukaryota; kingdom Metazoa; phylum Arthropoda; class Insecta; order Hemiptera; family Cicadellidae; genus Homalodisca; species Homalodisca vitripennis. Next base: position 12,109 of record NW_025781422.1, on the reverse strand, counting down.
ATAAAGAATTTAATGGTGTTTTGAGAAAATACGACATCAAGATTTATCATACTGAAAACGAAGAGAAATCAAGTATTGTAGAGAGATATAACAGAACTCAAAATGAGAGAATGAAAGTAATTTTTTGAGATTAATAAAAACTTTAAATGGATCGATATTCTTCAAGAAATCGTAAAGAAATATAACGATACTGTTCACAGCACAATCAAAATGAAGCCTAAAGACGTAGATAAAGATGCAGAAAAAGAGTTATTAGAGTCGGTTTTTAAGTATGTTCCACCAGAAATTCACACGAAAACTAAATTTAAAGTCAATGATCATGTAAGAATTGTTAGTAAAAAACAAACATTTTCGAACAAATATAAGAACAATTGGTCAAGAGAAATCTTTGTGATTTATCAAATTAATAACACAGATCCTGTAACTTATAGTATAAAAAGATTTAAATAATGAAGAAATAACCGGAAAGTTTTATGAATATGAATTGAAGAAGTCAAAACTGTAATATAAATTTTCTATATATAAATGGCGCATCAAAAGAAATGTACAAAGTGCAAAGAATTTAAAGATTTAAATGAATTTTTATAAAGATAAAAATAGGAAAGATGGAATGCATTATAATTGCAAAGATTGTGAAAGGGAATATCATAAAGAATTATATGATAAAATAGAAAAATTAACTTTGGAAGATAAAGAATGTCTTAAATGTAAAGAAAACTAAAAAAATTTCAGAGTTTAATAGTGATCACTATAGTAGAGATAAGAAAGACTCCTATTGTAAAGATTGTGTAAAGAAGAATCACCATAGATTATATTATGAAGATACTCAATGTGAATGTGGAAGAACTATAAAATGGTTAAATAATTATCAAAAAACATTTACAAACAAAATATCATAATTCAAGAGTTTAACATTTTCATCGTGTAATAATTTGTTCTATATAAATGGAGTCTCAAAAGAAATGTACAAAGTGTCAAGAAAGAGAATAGAAAAGACTGTTATTGTAAGGAATTATATGATAAAATGGACAAATTAACTTTAGAAGAAAAAAAGTGTTACTTTTGTAAAGAAATTAAAAAATATTTCTGAATTTAATAACTGGCAGTATAGTAAAGATAGAAAAGATGCTTTTTGCAAAGGATTGTGCTAAAAAAATTTTCAGCGAAAGTTATAAAAACGAAATGCCTTGTGAATATGAAAAAAAAGATTTTACAATGGTTACCTAGTTATGCTAAACATTTACAAACAAAATATAATAAATCGAGAGTTTTTAGTAAAATTTAGAAACATTTTCATCGTGTAATTTAGATATTCTATAAATCAGTCGAGATTCTGCCATATTTGTAGTAAAATGATTTCCGTTGTATAAAATATTCAAAGATTCTTTCATTTTGGTTGTAGAGATTGATAGAATTTGGTTCGTCATCAATGAACAAAATCTCTAATTCAGGATAATTTTATTTTTAGATGTTATAATCGGTTTGGTATTTCTCTCTTTTGAGCTCTGATAACGTAATAAGGATATTCTTACATGTGATTCTTCTTAATTAATACAAAAACATGGTGCTTTTTCTTATCAAAATTTTTACATATCATATCTCTCTTCATTAATTCCATTCGCAATTCTTGATTCTCTATTTTCAAGGATTTCATTTGACCTGAAATTTGTAACTGTTTTATTTCATCTTTTAACTGCTTATTTTCGTTTTCAAGTTTGTACACACCAAATTTACGAATACTTGGTAAAACTTCTTCTAAAACCCAATCTTGAAACATTTCTGCTATTTTCATTTTAGATTTCAAGATTAAAGAATATATGCCTGCTTCATTGATGAAAACAGTGTTTTTTTGAAAGTTTGAAGGCGGGGGCGAATCAACCCCTACCTTCAGAATGTATGTTTTCGAAGCTTTTTTTATATTTTTCTTTGACATGTTCTTTAATTGCTTTCTTCGTATCTTTATATTCTAACACCTCTGCAACATCTTTCGCCTTAAACCAAAATTCATTATTTTCGTCAACAAATGTTAAAATTTCTTTATTATTGAATTTGAGTAGATTCACAACTGACTCCATTTAGATAGAAAAAAAAATTTAACTAGTAATTTTTATTTTGAGAATAAAGCCCAGATTCATTGATAAAAACAGTGTCAGGATGAAGATTTTGAAAGGGTCTATGGCATAGACTCTTGTAATTTATACATTCAAAAGTTGTTTTTCCTTGAAAATTTGAAGGTAAGCTATTCAATAGCTCCCCTTGATTCATCATTCTTTCGACAATCTTAAATATATTGTTGTTTTACTCTCATTATTTAATTAAATTTCCCTCAGAGTCTTGTATAGTTAGAACGATTTTTTGAATTCTTTTAATATTTTTTCTAATTGGAATATAATCGATTTCATTCGGTTTTTCACTGATTTTTGATCCATAAGCAACATTTGGGAAAAATGTGTACAAAATTTCAGATTCTTTGTGTAAGTGTTCGTTATGATTTTCAAAACTAGGTTCAACGAGATTACAATGTACTTCAATTACATCAAACGGTCTAAATTTTGGCGTTTTATTTCCTAAATATACCTGATTTGGCTCAATAGTTTCTTGAACAAACCCTAATAAATCTACAATAATTGCTGAAAACATTATTCTTACTGGTGATTTTATTTGAATTTTATTAGAGAGATAATTTTTTTGGCATTTCAAACTTGTTTTCGTCAAAGTTTAAAGATTTATCTGATTGTTTGAATGTTTTCAGATAATTTTTAAGGGAATTTTTAATTTGATCGAAAGTATAATATCCTTTGTTTAAACCATAATATTATTGTTATGTTCTTCTCACTAAATCCTATACAATAAGGAGAACTTTCACTAATATTTATTACAAAATTGTCAGAATAAAAGCCGCTTAAACCGATAAAATAATTTGATTCTTCCTCTAAGTGTATAGGATGTTCCAAGTTTAAAACTAATTTAGAGCTTTCTGAAGTCAACTTGAACAGCTTCATTTTCGCAAGCGTTTGCTTCAAGATGAAAATCTTCTATTTAAATGGAGAAATTTTTAAAGCAAAAAGATCAGATAAAACTTCAAACGTTTTGAAGAAAATAAGAAAGATCAACCAATCAGATTGTTAATTGTTGGTTCAAGTGGATGTGGAAAAACAACTTTATTATTGAATTTTATCTACAATAGGTTGATTCCTTATTCCAATTTGTATGTTTTTAGTAAATCTTTAGAACAAGACGCCTATAAAAAATTACAAGAAAGATTTGAAAATATTGAGAAGAACTTAAGTAAGAAAATATCACATTTTTATAATGCTTCTGAGGACATAGTTCCATTAAGCGAGTGTAAACCAAATTCTTTAATCGTTTTCGATGATTGTATTTTAGAAAATCAAGACGTTATTAAGGAATATTTCGTAATGTCTCGTCACAAAAACATATCTTGTATCTATCTTTCCCAATGCTTTTCAAAGGTTGATAAACAAGTTATTAGAAATAATTTGAATATGTTGTGTGTTTTTAAGCAAGATGATCACTATTCGAGAAAGATTTATAACAATTATGTGGGATCTGATATGGGTTTTAACCACTTTATTGAGTTATGTGATAAAATTTGGAAGGAAGACTACGGATTTTTAACTATTAATCTAACTTTGAAGCCTAAAAATGGAAAATATTTGAATAAATTTTCTAATATAAATGCTGCTCAGTGGTCTGACAAATCTACTTGATAAAATATTTGTTACAATTATTTTTATATTATCTTTAATTTTTATTTACATTATGAAAATAACAGAAAAACGGTAAATCTGTTCACGTTCCACGTTCACGTTCCACGTTTCACGTTCATGTTTCACGTTCATGTTTCACGTTTGTGTTTCACGTTCGTGTTTCACGTTTCACGTTCGTGTTTCACGTTCCACGTTCACGTTTACGTTCCACGTTCACGTTTTACGTTCCACGTTCACGTTTTACGTTCCACGTTCACGTTTTACGTTCCACGTTCACGTTTTTACGTTCCACGTTCACGTTTCGTGTTCTCGTTTTCACGGTTTCGTGTTCACGTTTCCACGTTCCACGTTTACGTTTCAAAATTTTCCTAAATAATTGGCGAACGTAACTTCAGAAGAAGCAAAAAAACTTGATCAAATAGAAAAGAAATTAATCAAAGAATTTAAAGAACAGATTCGAATTGATGAAAAAGAACAAGAATTTATTCAAAAAATCAATCAACCTGTAACTTCTGCAATAAAAAACGTTGAGGGCAAAATTGAAAATGTTTTAAGCGATAATCAAAATTTGATGAATTTGGTTCCAGTTGTACGACAATTTGCTGATATTTCGATACCAGAATCTGAGTTTGAATTGCCAAAATTACCATCTTCAACACCATTTAGACCTCGAATCATTGAAGACTCTACCATAGTTGAACCAATAAGTCCTGGAACAACGGATATAATAATTGGTGAAATTGGTAAAAAATTTCTTCCTAGAGCAAAGGATGATAAATTTGGTTTGTATTGGGACAGAAAAAAGAAAAGTTTTATGATTGGAAATTTGCCCGTGAATTTTGAGCATAATGATATCATTATTAATGAAAAAACATATGAAGGAACTCAAGGTTTATGGAGATTATTAACAGGCACTGATGTTCCAAAAGACGGTTTATATTCTGAAGAAGACTTGAAAAAGTATACTGAAATTTTATGGAAATCTGATTCAATTTACAAAAATAATGATCCATCAACTAAGAAACCAAAGTCAAGTAAAGGTAAAAAATATCTCAATTTGATTAAACCAATTTGGGAAAAAGAATCGAAGGATCAGGTGTGAGAAAATACAGTGATAATAAGATTGAATACAGATATATCGACGATTTGACAAAACTCGATGGAATTATTAATTATATTTATGCTCAAGAAAAGGCTGGAAACAACAATTTTTTGAACGAAAAGAAAGCGATTAAAGATTTTATTTCGAACAAACTTGATGAAATGATTGAAAAACCTGATGGAATTAAATATTTAAAACGAGTTTTGCCGGCAATAAGTTCATCTATGATTGAGGGTAGTGGACTTTTGAATGATTTTATCAACAATTTACCTTTTGAATTACACGTACCAACTTATCAGTATCTGGGGCCTGGCACAAAACTCGAAAAAAGACTAAAAAGAGGAGATCCTGGTATAAATAAATTAGATCAAGCTGCTATGGAACACGATATTTTTTATGCAAAACATAGAGACACAAATTCCAGACATATCGCAGATAAAGTTTTGCAAGATAAGGCAATGGATAGATTTTTATCAAAAGATGCTAGTTTTAGGTGAAAGATTTGTTGCGCTTCCAACAGCTGGAGCAATGTTTTTGAAGAGAAAACTAGGAATGGGAATCGAAGAGAACTTGAAATTTTTAACTATATAAATGGAGGTGAATGTAAATTTCAGCAAAAATCAGAAAGAAAAAAATAAAATCCGCTTTTAAGAAGAAAATACCCGTTAGTATTCAATTTAAAATAGATCAACTAAAAAATGGCGAAGATAAGATATTTTTAACAAATAGACAATACAATAAACTCGAAAAACATAAGAAAAACAATAAAGGAACCAGAATAGAATTTTCTTATAATCAGTTGAAAGAACTTAAAAATGGTGGACTTTTGAAAGATTTATTAGATTTTGGAGAAAATATTCCAGTTGTTAAAAATGTTGTTCCTTATGTTCGTAAAAGCTGCTCCAATCGTTAAAAAAGGATGTGATTCCTATTGTTCGAAACATTTTAAATTGGTTAGATAAAGAGTTGGAAGATGTTACAGGATCTGGATTAGATGAAAAAACTTTGAATTACGTGAAATCAAACATTGAAAAAAAAAATTTAAACCTTTAACATTCGGGGAATTGGAAGAAATCTGCAAAAATATTAAACATTTTAGAGGAATCTTCATGAGAGATACATTACCTGAAAAAGTTAAGAAATTTGAATGTGGAATTGTGAATTTAGACTCGATTATGGGAAGTGGAACGCATTGGATTTGTTATTATAAAAATGATAAGAATGCATGTTATTTTGATTCGTATGGAAGAATTGAGGACAAACCACCTATAGAATTGATTAAATATTTGAAAAAATCAAGCGTCTACTACAATGATTCTCAGATTCAAGACTATAAAGATCCCCCAATTTGTGGTCATTTATGTGTTTTTGTGTTGAATGAACTGAGTACTATTAAAGATTTTAAAGAAGTTGTTAACAAATTATTACTTAATAAATATGGATTCACAAAATATTTTTGACGTATTTGGAACACAAATTATTCAAAATGTAGATAATAGTTTGAATTTTGATAGTTTGAGAAATGAGTTTGATAACAAGTTAGAAAATTTATTACAAAACCTTCCAGATTCAGATATGTTTGCTGTCGAGATTGAAGATTTTAAAGCAGAATATGATAACAAACTTGCAAATTTCATGAGTTCAAATGAAGTTGCTGATAAAATAAAAACATTGGAAAAAGAAGTTGATGACGGTGTAAAAAAAATTATTTACCAATTTAATGTCTCATATCGAAAAAGCTGATAAAATTACTGAAGCGATCAAAGTTGAAAAGAATTATGTTTAGTTTGGCTAATAAAAAAAGAATTGTCGGTGTTCGACCTGGTATTGACAAACATGATGTTGTTGTTAAAGAACAAATTTTAAAACCTCTAAAATTATCAGAAAACATCGATATTGTTGATTTACATGATCCGAATGTTAAAAATGCCTTAGATTTTAAAGGAAAAAGAATTAGCGGTGTTAGTAAAGGAATTAATCCATTTGATGTTGTTGTAATGATTCAATTAGAAGATCCTATTAAAATGTTTAATGAACTAAAACAAAATTATGAGAATCATAAACAGCATGTTAAAGATTTTACAACAGAAGTCTATGAAAAACTTGATGAAAGAAGTAAAAGATCAGTAGACGATGTTGGTGAAATTACTTGATAAAGTAAATAAACTAGAAGAAAACTTTAATACATATAAAAATGATGTTGATGTATTAGTTGGTGAAGTAATTAACAAAATTCTGGAAGATTTTGATACACATTTCAATGAGAAAGTAAACTTTTTTGAAAATTTTGGTACACGTTTCAATGAGAAAGTAACACATAATAATGAATTACTTAAAAGAATAGATGATCGATACTCTTTATATCTCGATAAAGTAAATAAACTAGAAGAAAACTTTAATAAATTTAAAGAAGATGTTAATAAAACTTTTGAAAATATTGATAACAGATTTAATGGATTAGGCGGCTATGATGACTAATTTTCCTTATATAAATGGCGCTCATATATTGTGTGAGATGTAAAGAAAAAACTGCAACAAATGATATAAAAATACTATGCAAACATCAATGGAGTTAAGAGAATTTCTGGAAAATGTGCTGAATGTAACGCAAAAAAGAGCCAATTTATAAAAACTTGATTTTGAAATTTTTTCCTAATAAATAGAGATGGCGGGGACATTACAGTGCTTTCGATCTTTTTATCATGCAACACGAAAGAGATTTGAAAAAAGAACATTGGGATGACATTTCTCAAAAATATGAATTATCCGAAGATATGATGAGATTATACGTAAACAAAATTGAATTGGTATAACATTGCTAAAATATCAAAACTTTATCATCAGAGTTCATTCAAGAAAATATACATTATCAATTAAAAGATCATATGTCTGTTCTTTTGTCTCTATCAACACTTGAGTATAAAGTTTTTGGATGAAAATAAAGATACAGTTGATTGGAACAATATTATAGATAGCGGTTACTATCCTGTGCAGATTTTTATTGAAATATGTGACCGAGATCGCAAAATTTAAGGAAGAGAATCCTGAATATGACGAAGTAGATCATTAAAAATGACTCTAATCTTTTTAATTATTTTACTAAAATTTTATATCTTTTCTTATAAAAAAAACGTACATTAGATCGATGAAAAAATGATACACGATGTTTAAAATTTTCTAAATTTTCTCTTATTAAATGGCGGACTACAGAAAATATGCTAGTGATATTGAAAGGGCGGAGTTTAAAAATTTCTATCCAATTAGTAAACAACATTTGAATGAACCGAATAAAAGAACTGAGTTTAATATTGATTTTGGAGATAACTTTTGCTCGTCTAACTTCCAGTTTTATATTTCTGGAACTTTAACAAAACAAGATGGTCAAGCATATCTTGGAACTGATAATGTTAGATTAATCGATAATTTTATACCGTTTTTATTTTCTAAGATTGAAGTAAGAAAACACAATAAATTGATAGAAGAAAGTCGAAAACTGTGGCCAATTAAGCACAATTAAAGGAACTATTTCGTATTCAAAAAGTGATGTTATTTCTCAAACTTCTAATGGCTTTGAATCAGATTTTTAAATTTGGTGTTTTTGAAGCAGCTGGAAATTTATCTCATTTTGGATTAGGATTTTTTTGAAAATGTTACTATTCCGATCTATAAAGGAGGATTTTATCTAAGTTTTATAAGAGCAGAAGACGATGATGTGATTCTGAAGACTGCAACTGGAAATGTTTATGCCTGTTGATGGAAAAATAAACAATTACAGATTTTTTTTATTAGAGTTCCAATGATTGATTATAAAATCACGAGTAAAATAAGGTTGATTGATGAAATTACAAAAAGTCCAAAACATTATGTTTAATTTTCTAGATTGGCAATGTATTGAACAAAAAGGTATTTCCGGAACAACTTATTCGTTCGATATCACAAATATTTATAGAAATATCTTCAATCCCAAGTTCGTTATCATAGGTTTTCAAACAGATAGACAGAATAATCAAGAAAAAAATCCTTCAAAGTTTGATAGTTTGGGATGTAAAAAATATCAGAGTAAAATTGAACGGTTCTTATTATCCAGATGAATTACAAAATTTAAACATTTCCGGAGGTCTTTTCAGAATCATGTATCAGATGTATCAAGATTTTAAGAAAGTTTACTGTAATAATAAGGAAAATGTATTACAATCCTAAAGAAATTTTTAGCGAATAGACCTATTTATGTCATTGATACAACAAAGAGTTTGACAAATATTTCTGGTTCAAAGAACGATATAATTATCAATATGGATTTTCAAAAAGCTGTTACAAACGCGATTTGTTATGTTGTTGTTGTCTCTGAGAAATTTTTAGCCTATGATGTGATTAAGAACGATATTAGAAGAAATTCAGTAGTTAATGATGTTCATATTATTCTCTTTCATTCCTCTTCTAATATTTCAAAAATATACTCTTTCGCCACTGAAAAAATCCCGATTTCTCCCGTAATAATCTTTATAATCGTACACATAATATCCTAAATAGTTGTACAATAGAATGAAATTATTTTCTATTTATCTCTGTTGTAGAAATGTAAAACACAAACATTTGCGCTGAAAAATTTATATCTCGGCAGACTTAGTTCCATAATCTCCATTTATAAAAAAATCTTTTTGTTTTAAATGGAAGAGTATAATGCCAACTGTTACAAGTGTTATAATAGAGGAGAAAATTATTGATAAAAAATATTTATTTTGTAGAGATTGTAATTTAATTTTGTACGAAAGACCTAAACCTAAGAAATTTCGAAATAAACTAACACATTTGAATAATCTGCTTACAAAATTGCAATACGGAGACAAGAAGCAAACAAAATTTGTTTACAGAATTTAGAAAACAGAATAAAAAATTTTTTACTTATCTCTTGGAACCGTTGAAAAAATTTATTTTCCTTTTCAAAGAATACATTAGGTTTGTAGGTATCGATACACACGTTTATTATGAAAAGATATTACCTGTATTTTTTTATTATCTAGATGTAGAATTTGTTTATGATTTTGAACCAGAAATCCTCGATGATTTTATAGTACATTTGGAGAAATTAAACGAAGAAACCTCGTGAAAAGAATGCGGTTTTACTCACATTCTCCCCGACTTCTCGAGTGAAGGTTAGCGAATTTCATTTTTTCCGTCTTTGAATTTTTTCTATTTAAAATGGAGTTTCTTGAAAGAGTTAAATGATATTGGTGAATGTAAATTCAAAGAGTATAAGAAGTTAAATGAATTGGAAGAAAATAAGAAATACAAAATTTTGAATTTGGAGAAAATGAAAGATAAATTCGGGTTTTACAATAAATTGCCGAGTTGCAAGATTGTAAAGTACACTTGCCGAACAGATTTTTGACTGTTTTGGATGAAAAAAAAGATTAAAGAATTAAACAAAAATGAAAAATTACACTTGGTTGTTACTGGAAAGAAGACTATTAAAGATAAAGAAATTATAACAATTAACTTTGTAGAATAAAGTCTTAACTCTAAAACTTGCAGTCCCTCCCCACGTCATAGTACTGTTTTGATAACCATAGTTGGTGTCTTTCTTCATAGGAATCACATGGAATATTATCTACAGTAATACCTTTTTGTTTCACACAAAATGTGGCTATATTCTATAAGAAAAAATTCTATAATGCTCTTTAATGAATTGTGTTGATAAATCTTGATACTCACAAAAAATTCCTAAGAAATTCATCAATTAAGTCTTGATAATCTTGAAAGAACGTATAATATGGGAAAAATGTCATAAAAAAAAAAACGATGAAAACTCTCTGTTTGTTTATTTTTTACTTTCTTTTTCAATATCTTTCGTAATTATATTAAATATGTAATCCCTTACTTTTTTAGTTTTTTGCCGATAGTAAAACACTCCAATTAGACGTTTTTTCTGCAAAAAGACTTTACAAGTTCTTTGAATTCTGTATTCATTTAAGGAAAGTATCAACTGTTCTTTAAAATGTTTTGGTAATTCGTTGAACTCGTTAAAATTGTCCTTTCTTTGTAAGTTTTTGAAAATGCTAGAAAACTGAAGAGAGCTTGGTGAGTTCATGTTGTTTATTTAGTAGAAAAGTTTTTTATTAAAGTACAGTATGTTTTTTAGTAAAAATGTTTTAAATTGATTAAATTTTATTAAGATTTCGAAGATTTTTCCTTTATTCGTAGCAGATTTGACAACATTTTACAAAGCACAGCTTAAGAAAGTAGAAGCAAACAGCTGTAGATTTGGTTAATTTTTCATTTCCACAGAGTAGATAGTAATGTACCGATCGCTTTTGGAGACGAACGACTGTAGATTCGGTTAATTTTTCATTGAGATTTGCTGTGTTATTTTCTCAGCTTCCTTTATGGTACATTGAACAGTATTTTACATTGCTTTTCGGTTGGCTCCGAAAGTGCGCCAGGAACCCCATATTACTATCTACTCCCACCAAACAATACGTTATAACAGACAAGAAGCTCATTTCCCAACGATTATAAAAATACTAAAAATGGACTAACAAGTCAGTTACTTTAGCTCTCAAAAGTTATTTGAATTTCTACGGGGTAAAAATTATGCCGGTTTCTTTTAAACAGCTGATTACTCGTAACTAGCCACCTTATAAAATATAAATTTCACAACAAGATATTGATTCTGCTTTTTTAAATTTCAAATTAAATATCAAGTCATTCGTTTTGTGTTAGCCACTACAAGAAATGCATGAGTCTAAATTTACATAGTTCTCTATTAAATTAATTTTATTGGCCTCTATAAATTAACAATTTTGGTTCGTAGAAAATGTTATTATGCTTTAATTAGAAAAAATAAAAAATGTTATTGAAGAGACTCCTTGGAGCAAATTTGGATAAATTTTAAATTAGTGCTCTAAATGTTAATAAAACAACTAAATTTCTAAAATGTTTTTTGCACAAGTATTACATTTTTTTAAATTTTATGTTTAATATAATTTATATACAGGACAATAATAAGTTCGTTTTCCAGCTTATTCCTCATACAGGGAAATAAGACCTTTGCACGATTCAGAAAGTTACACTTCTTTTTAAACCCATTGGTACCACTGCTCTTCTGTTATGTTAATATTTTAAGTAGTAAGAGGATTCTCTCTCCTCACTGAACAACTAGCATAACCAAACACTTACAGAAAGAGAGCAGAGTTTGTAATATACACTAAATCCGCGTCGTTTACGAAAGTGTAGAAGCTGTTGTTTTGAGTGAGGCAGAGACAAAGCGGCTTATGTA
>NW_025781421.1:0-43760 GCF_021130785.1 Homalodisca vitripennis | reverse complement strand
CAATTAAATGCCGAGAGGGATTACGTACAGAACAAAGTTTTTAGGGACAAAATAGTATGGAAAATGAATAACGAAATACAACTCGGAAATATAACACAAGAAATTGAAATAATGGACAATAGTGTTACATATATCGTTGAGTATAGCCACAATACAGCAATGCACCTGATGAATATAAGATTCCACTCCTCGAAAAGGTATTGTTATACTTTTTAATAGCATATAAACGATGGCAAATGTCCGGAATCCTGTTATCCTATCAAACCTTCCCATCTTCCATAAAAATTAAGTTTCTTCGGTTCGGAATCTTCAAAATGTACTCAAATTCCTCTTTCATAAGTTTTTTTTACGTTTTTTATTATTACTAATATTATTAACGAAATAAGATATGAGCATGACTATTTCCCTCTTCGAAAATTATTACTCATGCGGATGCTTAAAGGAAGAATTTTTCGTTCTGTTTTGAATATATTAAAAAAAGATTGGTTAAAAATATTATTATATACCAATTATCGTTTTTATAATAATGTACTTTTTTAATAAAATGATTGGTTAAAAATCAGTGAAGTTATGAAAAAACTGAAGTTTAATGAATATTTCTTCCATATCTCAAAACCATCATTAAAAACCAGTCCATTACCAACAACCGAATAGTGAATACTCAATCATTTATGATAATCGAAACAATCATCCGTTTCTCGGAAAACCTTTCATTCCTTTTACTGTATTTTACATTGAAGATCAAAAGGATATAAATATTCAGATTGGCCAGTCCTGGAGACCTTACCTCTGTCAAAGCATTTCAGTAGAGATACAGACAATTCGCTACCTTTTCAATAGAAGCCCATCTCTATCGTTTGCTCACAACAAACGGAGTCAGTATTTCCTTAGCATTTGAGGTGCAATCCATTATTTTTCGGAGTCCCAAAGTTAGTTAACTCGTATATATAAGACATACCAATAAAGGTTTCACATGCCACTTCATGATTTTTGCAAAACTCTTACTAGGTTCTTACACATCTAATTTATTGTAATAAAGAAATTGCAGACAGTTAAATTTTGTTTTCAACAAAATTTCGTTAGATTATGTTTAGGTTCAGGGTAGGTTATAAAAGTTTATACCGTTGCTTTCACCGTCCTGAATAGTCCAAAAATTATAGAACGCCCTTTGTTTCCATTGGATATTAGGAAAAGAATAATTTCATCTTAAATAATTATATTCAGTAATGTTTTTTTATCCGCCTTGTAATAAATATTTGGTGAAACATTTTGTAATAAGCTGCAATGCAAAAAATATGCATACGCAAACTTTACCAAGTATTTAGTCTTTTACATTTTTATTCTCTCACCGTCAGAAAATGTTTTCACAAATTTACACCTTAATTTCGTTATTCAGTGTTCCAAGGATTTGATCAAAAACCTATCAGTCCCCTGTGACGTCACATGACAGCGTATTTAAATGTCTGCAGTAGTACAGGTGTCAGGCTGATTTTGTCCTGGCAAAGGACATTTCCCTTAACAAACTGCAAGGTCCTGGAGCTGACATCTGATTATTGGATATTTCCAATTAATTGTAACTCTCCAATAACCTTTACATTAAAATATTTCAGGGTGATTTTACTTCATTCTAAAAAGGTCAAATTAATATTCACTAAATAAAAAAATAACTTGGAAATGCCCTTACTTTAAGAGTCGGCTATATAGACATTGAATTTTGCGACTCACGTACAAATTAAAAACTAACATTTGGACTCTTTTTTTCTGTGACGTCATGTAAGATAACGAGTTATGTCGGGAAGTATTGATTCATTGCTACATTCGAGTTAACTACATTCCACCCTTTCCGCTTACTGCAGCGTCTGAAATCTTACTTGACTCCCACAAGCTAGAATCCAGGTATTTCTGAAGAGATCCAAAAAGTAATTTAATGTTTTTCGAGCCAGATAACTAGCCTACAATAGTTTATCTGGAAACCAGCAGTGCAAGTATAAGAACTAATATATCATCTTTTAGTTATGGACAACTATAACCATACAGCTATGAAACTGATTGTTAAATATTCTAGATAAAAATCACTATTATTCTTCCAGATTCCAATCTTATTTTTCAGCAGTAGATATTCTTATTTATTGCTTCACAGATGATCCCTTCGAAGTCATCTTTATACGCCCACTGTTCTAAAGAGTTTGGGATGTAGGTTAAGCTTATGCCGTTATCTAGGCTATGCAGTGGAAATTTCTAAAAAATGTCCTGTTGGAGTAGAAATGGGAAGGAACTTTTAATTTCTACTAGTTTAGCTAGTCGTAGAGGTACATCTGTTCTTAATGGTTATTCTACGATTCGTCAGAAGAAATTGGTAGATCTTCTATGTTATGGAAACTTGATTCATTTTTCTACTTTTTGGAATTTTTTTAATTATATTGGCATCGTTTATTACGCTCTACAGTTCACATTTTTTCGATAACTGCAGATCTGAGTAACTCTGTTGTGGACTCATTATCATCATCATTTAGAGTCCTTCCACAACCACTCAAATATCAGATTATTGATATCAATCAGTCATTTTGTCATAGTTTTATGAAAAAAAGTGAAAACTTTTATGGCGTAGTATTAGTAAGCTACAATCTGCTTTTACTAAAACTAACGTTCAAGTATCGTTGGCACTGGAATTCAAACAGATTTATCTAAAACCGTGTTTTAAGTTTATAAAAAACGCTCTCTTTTACGTTATGTTCTAGTAAATAACTTTACTTGCTAACTAATGCAAGAGTTATATTTCATCAAGTGATGTAAATTGAGGAACGATAACAGTGAGCGCTATCATATGTGGAGTGAGAGGTCAGATATTTGAAATGTAACAATCATAGTTACGTGACGCAGCCCTTGGGGTCAGACCTCAGAACTAACTGAAATAATCCTAAAGTCCACGTCCATATGAATGATTTACCTCGTGTGTTACAAACACAATCAAACATACAGTAGTGACTGAGCATTCTTATTCCTTTTCCCAATGTATACATTTTTTGTTCTCTTTAGGACGAGAAGCTTAGAAAATAGCACCTTGTCTTGTAAGGGTTAGGCGCTGCTTCCGGAATGACAGGATATTCTGGAGGGTAAGGTTGTTAGTAGGGGCCACCTCCTGTCGAAGTTCATGAGGAAAACTTTCTGGCACTAATCTCAAGTCATGTCCCTTTGGAATAAGGGAAAGCCAGCTCTGAACCAGCCTCTCCAGTAAAAAGCAGGCAGGGGGTGGCACACCCTTATTTTTCGGTTGTTCAAGTATCGTTGGCACTGAATTCAACTATTTGACTATTAATCCTTTGACTATTAAGGAACGAACCCTACAAACTGCAACAGTAATCTCCCGCAGTAGACTACAACCTATCGAATTATCCTTGCGCCCCAGAATCTCGACATTTGCTTTTAGTGATGTGCCGCTCCTTGATATCCATAAGGTTGCTCAGATTCAAGTGACACATCGGTTTTTGCCTTAACCAGTGTGGGTTCGTCTTTCTTTCCTTGTTTCAAGGGGAGGGGAAATCTCTACCAGATACCTAGAGGGGTACCACCTATTCTTGAAGGTTCCCCTAGGCATGTGAGGCTCTCACCCACTAAAATCCCCGCCCTTTGATCTTCATCCTGCAAGAGCCAGGACCACCAGTCGGTATTACTTAACTCTTTCAGGATCTTTTAGCTTTCAGCTAATTTGTAGCTTCATTTTTGAGTCGGTTTATTCCCATGGCTCGACTCTGCCGTTACGTGTCATGATTTTCTTAATCATTTCGAGCTACGTCCTCCCATGCCCCTTCACTCTCCAACCTCTTCCCCACAACGTTGTCAAAAGTGGGTTGCTGCACTCTGCCTGCCACCGTCTGCACACAAAGAATGTATGTTCAGTTGTGTTATAAGTCTCATGACAGTACCAGCAGTCTGCAGTTTGGCTTATGTGGATAGCTGCGGAAGCTTCCAAGTCCGAGGGTGGGTTCAACTGGAAGGTATAAACCAGCCAGAGGTGAACCTTCTGGGGAAATTTTGTACTTCTACAAAACGATCGTGTACAACAGTTTTCTCGTGAATATCTGGGTAGTTGTCTGTTTAGTAATGAGCACGATCTCGGACATCACTTAGAGGAATTTATTGTGAATTGTTACCTAAACAAACGCAGAGGTGTTATTAGGATGTGTGTTATTGACCAAGTATAAATGACCGTAACTGAAACAGTTAAGCACTTGGTACACAACGTAGAGAGTAGCGTACAGGTAAAGGTCGTACGTAATCAACTCCAATTCACCAGGTCAAAGGCTACTAGTTGGGTTATACTTGTATAACAAGTAGTTACGTACCTTCTCATTACTTTAAACCTTGCCCCGCTTAGGCTTTAGTCAGGACGGTGTTTCTACAACGGTTTACAAACAATTTTACGTTAACTACATGTCTGTAGATCGTTAATTACTACAGCAAAATATATATTTATACCTTTTTTTCATACATATTAGAGTCATATCTTATCAGAGCATATTTTAAACATTTCAAAAAATAAATATATATAACCTTGCACAATCAATATCATTGCTTTCAGTATGAAATAGAACGTGTTTCTTCATAAAATGAACTATTTGTAGGAAATTATCTTCATTTTTTATTGTTCATTTATGAGTTTGTAGAAAAAAGAGAGGTGGTGGATTAGGTATTGGAATTGTTCTAATTTTAACGAAACTCAAATATACGATAGCCATTAACTTTGGTATATTACGTAGAAACTAATACACATTATAGCATTTTCACATAATTTAAAGTGAAACCAAATGCACGATGAAAAATGTAATAACTCGCATACAACTGGAAAATAGAATTTTATCATATTGCAGAACATTGTAATTAACAATATAGATACAGAATAAACATAAAACTAGCCAATTGCACAGTGTAGCGGATATAACGGTTATCGCAAGATAATCTGATCAAGCAACGCCGAGCGTGGCGACTGCTTGGATGGGTGACCGCTAAGCGATCCTGTCCTTGCAAGCAGCCCGCCTGCCCGGCTATTGGTGGTGGTTCAGAAAGTCACCTTTAAGCCCTTGGTGCCCAGGTTGTGTTAGAGAGGACTTCTTAGAGCTAATTTCGTTTAGTAAAATAGAACATCTTTACTTTACTTTACACATAATATTTTATATCATTAATGATCTTCTCGTTGAATTGTTGAATTTTACTAAAATTTGAAATATTGGCAAACATACTAATAAATCGTAGTAACTGGTCTAAATTAAAAGTAAATATTACATTCCAAATATTTATAACTGAAATGTCTGTAAAAAGTGATTTTTCTGCTAAAATACGAGTAAATTCAAAGGTACAGTTAGCACTTATCATTAAGTAAAACCACAAAACTTAAATAAAAATACAGGATAAACAAAAATTAATTTATTTTACTGGCCAATTAAACAATTAATACGTCAAAATGGCCGACAATGTCATATTTAACCTGTAGTAATGATATTTTTAAAACAACTCCTAGAGTAATCTTTAAAAGACCTCCTATTCTTGAAGATTTATTGGTCAAACCTAAATTACCAATGACAAACACCAATCAAAATGCAAAACAAAAAAGAGGATCACATCCGTGTAATAAACCAAGATGTTTAATTTGTAAAATGTTACCAAATTCTTCAAAATTCACTAGTAGCAAAACACGCAAGGCATATCCTATCATTGGCAACTTGTCTTGTGAATCTAAAAATGTGATTTACCAATTTCAATGTAAAAAATGTCCATCAGATTATATTGGCTCAACAACAAATACCTTGAGGACAAGAATGACAGGACACCTATTTGATTATAAACACCAAGATTTAAAGAAAACTGTCGTGACAGTTCTAAATCACAATGAAACTTTTGAAAATACATATTAAGTCAAATCTATTCGCCAAGTACATACAAATTCAAACCCAATTTACCTCAGAACATTAGAAAAAGCACACCAATTGGTTTTAAAGACCAAAATTCCACATGGACTCAACATCAGATAACTTAGCCAAAAACGTCTAAATTTGAAATCAACATATGGAACAATTATTTTGTTCATGTTGTACCGTTATTATAGCACATATATTAAATTTATATGGAGCTAATACTTTATAAATCAAAACAACTTTTCGGAAATACTTGATTTATTCCGAAATTTAAGTTCACCAAAAAATTAACAAAGTTTACAAACTTTTGATTCGATTTTCTTCAAAACTTCACACAATCGAACAAATCTAATTAAGAGTCTGATTAAAAAATGAATTAAAATTAAAATGAAACTAAAAATTTATACTTCTCTAAAAATGGTTTAAATTAACAAAACAAAATAAAAAGTTCTCTTCTCAAAATATTCAAAATCAAAATAACACAAAACTTGATATTAACTTTATGACCAAAATTTAATTCACAATACTTCAAAAAATTGAATTAATTCTCAGACTCTGAAAGATGGGAAACTTTAGAAATTTTAATTACAACAGTATAAAAATCAAAGATATTAACTAAACGCTGGTACGGGACTTACTACTTTGAAGATTACGGAGGCTGATAGGGATTTAATACGCACTGAAAAAAACTTAAAAACTTGAATTAAATTTACACGCGATAAAAGAAATTACTCTAAATCCCAAACTATAGGGTTAGAGGAAGAGCTGCGATTCTCAACAGGACGTCTGCACCTTCTTGTCGTGGCTTCAAGACTCGACTGATCCCCCTCTCTCTCCAGCGAGCCGGGTCGGAACGTATCGCCGTAGTCATCTCGATCAGCTGATGTACCGGTCTAACTAAACAAAAAATTTCCACGCACCGCGTCTAGTTAACAAAAAGAGCCTACTTCCTACCGCGATTAAGCATAAATAATTACAACTATGGTACAATGTCATCTGTATTTATTATTATTATTTATTCACTGTTTATTTACTTTCGTTTGTATTGTTTTCTTTTATATGTTATACAATTTATGCACCTGAAGACGGTTTTTTCAACAAATTTTAGTGCCAATTTTTTTAAACATTTTATTTGTACAGTAATTTACTAAAAATAATATATATATATATATATATATATATATATATTTATATAAAATATATATTTTTATATGTATTTAAAAAAATTACAATCAGCCATTCTGACACTGTTCCACAGTTGGATTCTTGGTCGGACATATTTTCTTGATTGTGACAAACAAGGCAAACCCTATAATTGGCACCAAAAATATAACTAACTCAAACCGGAAGTGCTATTACACCTGCAGAACCTAGGGAATCACGTGCTGAGTCGTGGGTAACTGCTACTTTTTAATGGTTATTTCAGGTTCCATTATCATTAGTTGATATCTGTTTAATCATTGCGTTCTAACATTTTGTGAGCCCGAAAATTAAACAACGTTTACACTGATTTTATATTAGTAGTAGTTTTTATATTATGTAGTATTAAGTTACATTTTAAAATTTAATGGGTCCTTGTCTATTAATATATATATATATATATATATATATATATATATATATATATATATATATTAAGTTTTAAGATATATTATTATTATTAAGATATATTAATATAATAATTAATAAGATTACTTATTCACTGTTTATTTACTTTCGTTTGTACTGTTTTCTTTTATATATTATATTTTATACAATTTTTGCACCTGAAGACGGTTTTCACCGAAATATAGTGCCAATGTTTTTAAAACACTTTGTTTTAATTGTAAAGTAATTTACTACAAATTATATATATATATATATATATATATATATATATATATATATATATATATATATATAATCCATATTCGGTTGTTAATATTTCCACGTATCGTTACGTTAGTACGCACAGTGAGCGTGAACATAGTGATATTTTAATAGTGAATATCCTACACACCACTGCACTGCACATTCATGGCAATACACTTAGCTTTGTATCAATTATTTATTGCAGTTTCAGAATAGGAAACGATCTATTTGCTTTTAAATTTACCGTTTTACCATTGCTGTTTCACCTTTAGTTGGACATTGAAAATATTCTTTACACAGTTACACTTTAATTTATCCAACAAAATTATGTTTTATAAATAATTGTGCATATAAAAATCTGAATAAAACATTATTAATCGTATTGTCGCAACTGAAATGCCAAAAAGTGAATGATCTGTAACAACTTATTAATAGTAATTATTATTTAAATAGGTTTTTAGTAATAAACTGTTTGCATAGAGAATAAACGATGTTGAACGGTAGTAAATCGGTTATAGATCATTATTAAGCACACACACACGTGCAGTACGTGTATATAAAGCACTGAAAACCCAAACTTGAATTATCCAACTAGCTTCGTTGTCTCTGAGTAAGTTTTAATATAGGATAATTTACCGCGTAACTTCCATGATAATTTTAACTTAAATCTAATCACTTGTACCTGTAATAATGGGTTTCAATTAAAAATATTAGATTAAAAGTAAAATTTGTTTTGAGGGGTTATATTAAAGAAAGGAAATCCACTATTCTTTGCATTGCGCAGTTTTTTATTTATTTGTCAGAAATGAAAATGCTTGTACATATTCGGCACATACTTTTAGTGTAAGGTGCTGTAACCCGTAAATGCCTCAAACGATAAGATTAATTTTAGATATTAACTACAGGCCTAAATTTGCAACTAAAACACATTTCTCAATTGGTCAAGAGTTGTTTGACGGAAGTGTTGTAGGAAGAACAAGATTCAATTCTAAAAGTTGATGTACATTTCCAAACATAACTAAATACGAGTAACCTACGTGAAAGCTTTATTCTTTTCGACGTATCTCGAGCTGAACGAATGCAAAAGTTATAGTTAAATGTCATATATGTTAAACAGGTCAAAAAGGGTTCATGAATTTCTAATAATACCACGTCTATAAAATATGTTTGACATTGCACTTGTTACATAATACAGCCCATCTGCAGGCAGTTTTAAGAAACAGCGAGCTGGATAATTAACGTGAAATAACGGTTTAAATCGATGTTAATGAATTTTAATTACGAGTATATATTCGTTTGCTTGCACCATCTTATTTTATTTTAGTTCCAAACATATTAAATTCCTTATTTTTTTACACATCAAACTCGTTTATTAGTGCAAGAACTTTGCCACTCATTTTATAAATTGTACTTTACTCCCGGGTTTCTAACAGTCTTTACTCTTGAGCATATCGATATTCGACTTGATGCCGTAAAGTCGTATTTCTTTATTCAAAAGCCCAGGTAACAACAGTGTTAGGCTAGAATTGGTGTAACCTTTTAGGATTGAGTTTAATAACACTTCTTTTAATAACACACTGATAAAACTACGATGGTTTATCTATAAATGCTCTCTGAGATTCTTTTTACCCCTTCCTACCTCTATTTACACTTTGATTTGTCTGTTGTGGCGTGTCTTTTTCACATTTATATCACTCTTTGAAGTTTACATTTAAGTTATTTTGTCCCTGTCAGGAAATTTGACTGTGTTAGAAGAATTAGGCGCTTGATACACAGTTTACCAGTAATGGTTCAGACATACGTTTTGGTATTTTTTCAGTTCACTGATTTTCCTCTGAGCTACGCTTCAGCAGTACAAACTGTTGACTCCTGAAGTTAAAAATGAAGATAATCTGTGGGTTCGTTATCTTCACTCTCCTGTCTTCAACCTTAGTAGTGGGATTGCCACAGTTCTTGGACGTACCAGACCAGCACGTTGCGTTAGTTGTGGATGCAGACGCCTACCAAAATGTGGATGCAGAGGAATACAATGATCCATATGTCATTAATGGTCCAAATCGCACACCACCCCCCTGCCCTCCAGGGCAAAAAATATACTGGTAGAGGTTGCAGAGATGTGGCGCGAATCATTTGTGAGTTTTAAAACTTGAATTATTTAAGACCTTAATACCCACACTTAGAGTACGTTCTTTCTGGTAAGGGTTATTTTGATGCGAAGACCGGCCAGTTGGTATCTAATACGTAATAGTAGTCCAGCCATCTAGACCTAACACTCTGGTAATGTCGAAATATCCAAAATTGTAATGAAGTCTGCAGTATAAATAGGTCAATATGAGTTTGAAACCTTTCCGAAATTGTGTATGATGTTTTTAGAAATATCTCTTTATGATAGAAACCTGTTAATCTTACTTTTTGTTATTTATTGAATTATACTTTTTCAGTTATGGGTGTCTACCTCACAATGTACGTTTTATTACATATTACATATAAAAGTAATGCAAAAATAAAGCTTATGCGTTAAACATAAGTTTTTATTTTATATTCATATTCCAATAATATAATTACCTGTTAAAATTAAAAAAAAAAAAACTAGAAAAATACGTTTCGTGCAGTGACCGTAGTTTTACGTTTCACTGAAATTCATCTTCAGACCGGAAACGCTGTAGTTATAAAATCACGATATGGAACGTAGTCGCCTTTTACATAGCCGGTTTTATACGCTAGGATTTCTCTCTACTCGTTTTAATTAACCAATGGATTTTCGGATGCCTAACTTCTAACTCCTAACTGTCATAAACTATATCCATAAAAGGGTCTTTGTACATTCTTTATGTGCCGTCGTGATCAGGCCAAAATCCACCCGTATGGGAAATGACAATGGAAATCACGCGGATGAACATCAAACTGTCCTGTGTGGTGACTACAAAATCAAAGTTCCTCAAACAGACGAGACGCATTATACGCTAAAGAGAGAATTCATGTATCCTGAAAAGCCAAATAAGACCTCTATGACTCAACTTCAGGACAAAGGTGAACTACAGTTCGGGTTGTGATCAGGGCCGAAAGTCATCTTTGTAAAAGTGAGTGAGTAATTTGTAAAACTGATATTGGATACGTTTTTCTTGAACCAAAATATCCCCATGAAGCAAGTTTCGAAAACATCCGTTTTGCAATCTAAAACTTGAATTTATTAATCACAACCATTCATGGTATTTCTAAAAATAGGGAAACATAATAAAAACTTCACTTACGAGGACTTTGTTGTATTTATAGTAGAAAACGAGTAATTTTGTAACTAGACGTAAGAAAAGCTGGTAAAGTTGAGCGATGGAGTGTTTCAGAGCAAATATAATAAATTTACTTCAGGAAATGTTTTATCTGATATTGTAAGTAACAAAGTCTTTAATTAAAGATGATATTGGGTACCAAAACTGTTGATATACAGGTACATAGAAAGTGAGATTCTTTTCAGTAATATTTGGTATAAATAGTCTAAGAAATGCACATCCTTATCTTCAAGCATTTCCTTTAGGTCAGATTTCAAGTTGCTCCTTATTTAGCGCTTTGAAAAAAATGTCCCCCGAAATGATGATTAATTCTAATTTTCCAAAAATTAAAAAATTTGGATTATGGAAAATGGCCAAAATTTAGGAACTTCGTGAGTGACGACCTGTGGTCATGTTACAGTAAGCTGCTGATGAATGTGCTGAATTACTTACCACCTGCTATGATTATTCTGGACATCTGATTCTACAATACCACTTCAATCATCCTATTGACTATATTTAATGTGATAAATTGCACTTAACAATAAACCAATTGTGTCATTGCAATGTCTCATACAATTTAGTAACCTGTTCTGAAAATTATCTCTCCTTCATTTTATTCTTTTAATGATATTTATTAGTTTAACATAGGAATTAAGAGTAGTGTTATTTTCACCAATAGTATTTATAAGTTACGTGTAAACTGGCATGTAATTATTTAAACTCAAACGTATCTTTTCTATTTATTTATAATATCAGAATAACTGATTCCATATAAGAAATCAGAAAGTTTTCTTCATTATGTATTTATTAATTTATTATTTCATTGCTGTAATAAGAATTAAATGAATGATAATTAATTTATAAACAATTTTAATACGTGTATTGTTTTTTTAGTGATGGTGCACAATTTATATATGTCTTATAATTACTATCATTTCTCTCTTCATTGTTATGAGACTTCATTGAAGGAAATTTTGGCTCCAAATGCCACCCACGAACGTCCAAAAAGGGTTTAAGAATACCTGATATTTAAGCAACTGACATGAATAATCAGTCAGTATTTATTCTATTTGTCGGTAGCCGATTCAAAATTTACCATCCTTTCTCAGAACCCAATGGTTCAATACCCAAGGGTGTCACCCTTTCTTTCTATAGGATGCTTCCTATATTGTTTAATAATTTATAGGAATATTTATATTTATAATAAGAGAATTTTAAATTTTTAATATAAATGAATTGTAAGAATTGTGATCCTTCCAGCAGTGCTGAATATCTTGTTGATTCGGGTTCGAGGAATGCCTAGAAGCTTCCTTTTGTCTCTAGGTATTGACCATAAGATACAGGTCTGGGTTGGATAGGTACCCCTCCAGTTCAGACATTGTGTTTGGTCAATTTTGATTCGCCAACTTTAGGTTGATTGGATGGTGGGAGGTACTT
The DNA here is from genome assembly GCF_021130785.1 of Homalodisca vitripennis. Lineage (NCBI taxonomy): Eukaryota > Metazoa > Arthropoda > Insecta > Hemiptera > Cicadellidae > Homalodisca > Homalodisca vitripennis. The sequence continues at coordinate 31,294 of NW_025781421.1, read as the reverse complement.
CGAGAGCCTTCCGGTTGATTCAAGTGGGTTTTTTCAGGGCAGTCTTTGCTGTGTGCTCAGAGAGAGAAGTTCGTGCTAGAAGTGATTAGCCTACTCTTGCCGTGTAGATATTTCGGTAGGAAGGTTGAGTTTAAATTTAAATTCTTTTCAAAATTTAAAGTTTAAATTTACATTTAATTAATCAATAAAATTATTTCGGTTTGTGAAGTCATCTGGAAATGTGTGAGGTACTGTGAAAAGTTAGAATTTAACATTTCAAATAGAAAATTGCTTGATGGTATTTTCCTGTTCAAGTTGGTTAAATCAGGAATAGACCACTGATAAAGAAAATTTATTTGATTTTCTGAGATCCTGTATATATATATATATATATATATATATATATATATATATATATATATATATATATTACAAGTTCCTAAATTTAATATTCAAAGGCAAGCAGATTATTCTGGGTAATTCGATAATCCTGTAAATTGGAAATTAACTGGAAATAAGTACTTAGTAATTGATACAACTTTGAGTTTAACTGGTTGGACATTGTCTTTGTTCCTATATTAAATATTAATATTACCTTAATTTGTTTGATTTTTATTTTGAGAAGAAGTCTTATTTTATTATTTGTTTCATTTTATATTTGAAGAAGATTATTTTATTTTGAAATTTAATTAAGATTTTTACTTTTGAGTTTGTGTTGAAAGTATTAGCACTGAGAACTTGAAGAACAAAATAATTGAAAGATTTGATCGATTGTTAATTTTAAGGCTGGACATCTGAACATTGGATGGCTTATGTATAAGAAATAGTGAGAATAAATTAAAAGTAAAAAAGATAGCTTGGCGTTGCTCTATTATTGGTGTTGATTACAATTAAAATTGCTATTAATTTATACTGAGTATAATTATTGGATTCCATTGGAACTTGTGCATTGTTAAAATAAAGGGTTATTAGTTTACAACTCACTTGATCGCTCTTATACTAAAACAAAAAGGTTGTAATTGGTTTATAGAAATTAACCTTCCTATAGACACGTTACATAATTGCGCCACTCTGCTTTGTATAATTGAGCGGACATTAAATTGGTTTACTCTGTTATTGTTGTGCCTGGTAACTGCAGTGCCTGGTTCGGTGGTGGCATGGTGAATCGACTTTAACAGTATAATATTCCGAACTAATTGATAAATTAATTTTCATTAAACATTTCTGTGAGGAATAAACAGTAATATAAAGACATTTGTGAACGGTACTGAACTTTAATTAGTGAACGATGTCGATGAAAGTGGACCTACTTAGTAAAGAAGAACTGTTACTTGAAGTTAAACTTAGGGGTGTTGATCCTAAACCGGGTTCTGTGGTAGTAGAATTAAGAAAAAGATTAAGACAACTTATTAAGTTAGAGGTAGTGCCCCATGTTGTACATATTAAAGGGAAAATCAATTATAAGGACGAAATAGAAAGCGTTAAGGAGCAATTAGATGTATTGAGTGAACGTTTAGAAGAAAGCCTAGAATTAAAGAATACATTGGACATTTAAGGTGTGAGTCTAAACTTAAACACTGGCAGAGGAGGTTAGACATTTTGAGTAGAGTTTTCAAACCCGAAGTCATAAAGAGTAAGGTGATAGAGAAGTTACATGAAAAATTCAAGTTAGCGTTAGCCAAGTTTGAAGAATCACAAATTAATGAGGAAGATACCTCGAAAGCAATTCGAAAACTTTCTGAGAGTAATCAGGAATTAGAAGAGTGATTAGATAATGTACCTTCAGTAGGTAGTCTAGAGGGTGAAAGGAAGCGAGTTGAAAATGAAGTGTTCATGCCTGATAGGGACTCTATTGTCTTTGGAAAATTAGCTAACCCGGTTGAGAGATATTTGAAAAATTTAAAAATATATGATGGATTAAATGTAATACAATTGTTGGAATTTATAATGGTATTGTTGAAGATTGAAGGGGAGACACAATTGTCTGATAAGGCGATATTAGAGATTATCACGGGTAATTGCACAGGCCCTTTGTTGAACAAAGTAGTAGAATATAAAAGGCTAGGATATACAGTGAGTCAAGTGCACCAAAACATAATAAGTGCCTTTGTACCCTTCACCCATTTAGAGTGATTAAAATTTGAACTTGTACATAGGCCTCAAAGACATAATGAAACGTTGAGCAGTTACATTATTGACGTGAAAGAAAATGTAAAGCTATTGTGTTTTGATATTGAAGAAAGGGACATTGTAGAAATTGTGAAAGTGGGAATCAATCCTGAGACTAGAAATAAGCTGGTATTTGCGGGAAACCCTACTAAGTTTAGTGAACTAGACGAAATTTGTATAAAAATACAAAATGTCTCCTATGCAGACTATATGTGGAGGAATGACCGACCTTATCAACAATCTAGGCGCCGGAAGTGCAGGTCCATCAAAACCAGCTAAGCGATAAGCGTGTAATTTGCTACGTGTGTAAGAGGGCAGGTCATATTGCCCGTAATTGCAACATGAATCAAACGAATTCAAGGCGTAATGTTAATGTCCAAGCTCCAAAAAACTTGTAAATGGGGAAAGTTTCTTAAAGGCCTCGGATAGATCGGAACTTTCCCAGAACAGGAATGTTAAACATCCTAATGCAAAATTAAGCCCCCAATTAAAATCAGCCATTAACAACCATTTGTTCCAACGTAAAAAAGAGGAAGAGAATTTTGATTTACCTAGTGTAAATCTAGAGTTTGACAAATATTTAACAGTTAAAACACTCCTGGACAGTGGTAGCAACAGAAACATTATATGTGAGGGACTGTATAGAAGATTAGTGGAACTAAAGGTAGCTAAACCATTAGCTCCCAGTGAGCTTAAATGTGTTAGTGCACAAAATAAGAAAATGTTGAATTTAGGCAAGGTCAATGTGAAAATAAAGATTAATAAATTCAGCTGGAAGATAACATTTTTAGTTATAAGGGATTTGCTACAACAGGCTATATTAGGTGCTACCTTTATGAAAGACACTGGAATGTTACTGGATTTAAAAAGAAATCAGTTTTATTTTGACTTTAAACCCAATTATTTAATTAAGTTAAATAATCACAATATAGTTAGAAATTTGAGTGCTAATATAAATTTTAACATAGGTGTGGACACAGTGAAAGATCAAGTGAACAGTTTAGTGAAAGAATATCCGAGTGTGTTTACTGACAAAATAGGAAAAGCGTAACATTTTCAATACAAATTGAAGGTTAAAGACAGTACTCCGGTATATACACGACCCTATCCTTTAAGCCCAATTAAATTATTAAAAATGCGAGAAATCATTAAGGATTTAGAACAACAGGGAATCATAGAGCCAAGCTTAAGCAACTATTCAAGTCCGGCATTTTTAGTGGAGAAAGAAGATAGAAAAAGTGAAAGGTTAGTCATTAATTATAAAAAATTTAACGATAAATTGGAAGGTGTAGCTTATCCACTCAGTGAATTAGATGAAATATATCCATTCTTAAAGGGGCATAAGTATTTTTCTGCAATCGATTTATCGTCAGCTTTCCATCAGATTGAATTAAACGAAAGCAGTAGAGACTTGACTACCTTCAGTGTACCGTTTGGGTCTTATCGCTACAAGAGAATACCGTTTGGACTTCTAATTGGTTCTGGGGTACTTACCGCTTATCTGAATCAAGTGGTAGGTGATTTAAAAATAACTGTACCTTGGCTTTCCTAGACGATATAATCATGTATTCTAAAACACTAGAAGACCATTTTAAACATTTAAGGATGGTCTTAGACCGTTTACGTGATAATAACTTAACAGTAAAGGCCCAAAAGGTTAAATTTTGCTTCCAGGAAATTAAATTTTTGGGACATTTAATTGGTGAAGACCAGCTGAAGATAGATCCAGATAGAACTATTGCTATGCAGGAATGTCCGAGGGCTAAAGACAAAAAGGGTGTAGCCAGGTTTATAGGTATGGCTAGCTATTTTGCCAAATTCATACCAAAATATGCGGAGATTGCGGTCCCGTTAAATGATCTCAGGAAAAAGTCTGTCGCGTTCATGTGGAATAATAGGGCGGAAGAGGCGTTCCAGAAATTAAAAAAAGCTGTAAGTAATCCTCCTGTATTAGCTATTCCTGACTACAACAAGCCTTTTGTATTACATTGTGACGCCAGCGATAAAGCCATGGGTAGTGTGTTGTTACAGAAAGACAGTGAAGGGAATTTAAAACCAGTGGCTTATTATTCCAGAAAATTCACGGAAACTGAGGAAAGGCTTAGCACATATCAGAAAGAAACTTTAAGTGTTGTGTGCAGTCTAAATTATTTTAAGAAGTTTTTGGAAATACAAAAATTCGACTTAGTGACTTTCGTATTATCAGGCTTTAGCTTGGGTCCTGTCCCATTTCAAGAAAATCAATAAACTGGGGCGATGGGCAGAAGTTATTTTATCTATGCCGTTTAATATCCAACGCATTAGAGGTGAGGACAATAAAGTAGCTGATTTTTTAAGTAGATTGTTCAGTAATGGTGAAGAGGGGGGTGGAGAGGTGTTACAGCAGTTAGAAAAATATATAGAGGCTCAATCTAACAATGAACCGAGTGGTAACAAGAAGAGGGGTAAAATAAATCAGAAGTTGAGCGATGTTAGTGTTATGGAAAATAATAAAATGAAATGTAACAATTTAATTAGTACTCCTTGTGCGTTTAAAGACATACTGGAGCATCAAAAACAAGATGATTTTTGTAGGGAAGTGTGGAGAGACATAAAGGAAGGGTGTAACTCACTATGTTATTTTGTTAAAAAGGGAGTTATTATGTATAGAAATAACTTGAAGGGAGAGGAAAAAATTCTGTTACATAAACAATTATTTCAGGCCGTATTTCAATATCACCATACATTGCAGGAAGTGGGGTGTTATTCGGGAATTAATAGGACCTTAAAAAAATATGTGCTAATTTTTATCACCCTGAGCTGCAGGAGTTCGTCAAGAAAGAAATTGAAAGTGTGAAACCTGTCTTACTAGCAAGGGAATGTACCAACGACCCGGGATGCCACTCCACTCAAACACTTCAAGCCGAATATTTGAGAAGATCTACATCGATGGTTATGGTCCACTTCCTAAGACGAAAGAGGGATATCAATATATACTGATAGCTGTAGAAGATATGAGTAAATTCGCTTGGTTCCTTCCACTGCGAGAAATGACATCAGGTAATGTGTTAAGAGCCTTAGAAAATGGTATTTTTAATAATTTGTTTATAGAAATTAACCTTCCTATAGACACGTTACACTTTCCCAAAGGAGCAAAATCCCTCAGGTATTGTCATCTATGATGGCGTCAAAGATGATTTCAAAAAAGTTCCGGCTTTATTCAGTCTGCCTAGCTTGTGAAAAATAACAAACCACTCAAGTAAATGCTATGGAACACTATTTCTCTCTCCGAATTCACAGTTACACTCTGTCAAATTAGAAACAAATACTTGATACACTGGGATTTCTCTCCATTTTATCACTTGCCTAATGGATTTTTGGATACCTTGTACCGTATGACGATAACACATGGGGGTGGTGACTTCTGAGGTCGTAGTAATAAATACTAGAAATACAAAGTTTACTTATAAGTTCAGTTTAATTACGAAAACTTAAAAGCACCACTTTTAGATGGTAAAGGAAAAGTTATGTAATGCCACGTTGCTGCCAATTAGAATATAATAACTAAAAAGTATATCTTCTAGGTGGGCCTAAAATATCCAATGTTCTATTGAATTATGCGTACGACGTTTTACTTTACAAAATAATAATATTTCACTTCCCTTCGCAATAGGTAGACTCACAACCCGGGTGTCGGCGTCTTGGCACGAGACATTGAAGCTGTAGTCTAAGAACGGTTATTTCTAGAAGAGGAGTAGAGTTGGGAAGTGGTAGCCATCTATTCAAACAACACGTGAGATACATCAGCTACGTAAACTCGCCTAAAACAAATTCGCGACGGTATTAGCCATTTAATGATAAAAATTACTATTTATAACAACGTGCTCGTCGCCATAAGGACGACGCCACAACCTTTATCTATCTCCATCAAGCAAATAAAAGATCTTCAAGGGTAAGTTACTTTACTATTCACATCTTTACTTTACGTTACATTCATTTTATACGTTTGGCATCAAAGGGCTAATTTAATAATACGAAAAGATAAATTTTACTTACGGACAAAGCACGCGAGGTCAGATCGGTTACGTAGTTGGGCTGCTACAAAGGGCTAGAAGAAAAATTCATACGCGTGCCAATTAGGTAGTTACTCCGCCCAATAATTTAGTTCCGGAACATTGGATGTAAAATAATATTATATTATACTGGCTGATTAGGTTGCGAAATTTACATTGTATGAAATTTAATTAACTAATTTACGGTACAACCTTGTATAAGCTAGAAGGATTGAGCATAGTAAAAACCGATTTGCCACTTAAATCTAGGCAACCTTATGGATGTCCAGGAGCGGCACATCACTAACCGCAAATGTTGAGATTCTGGTTTGCAAGGGCAATTCGATTAGTCACAAAATCTGAATTCAATAATAATACAGGATAGTTTACAGTCCTCATGCACCACAAGAGTGCATGCGGGAAAAATTCATACATTAAAAAAAATATATAATTCCTTCATCTCTGGCAGTCTTGTGAAAGTTCTCAGTTGTACACCACATTTATACTACATTGAAACTCCCTTACACCTATTCACAATATTACAATTTAAGTCTGTAGCGAATCACTTTTAATTTATATGAACTAATTCGTAATATTTTTAACTTTTTAAACAAACCAAACAATAAAATATAAAGAGATTAACGTGCAATATACTATATAAACAAACACGCAATAAAATTTAAATTGAATATCATGCAATAACGATTAAATATAAATATAACAGGAATCAACAGTAAATATTTATAATTTACCAGACACCAGAAAACTACAAACACATAAATATATTATAAATACTATACGGAAATAAATTAAACACAGAGGTAATATGCACTTCTGCCATCTATGGTTTGAATCTTCAAACGCGCATTGCACTGGGCCACCAGGTGGCTCATGCCCTCGGGTTCCCCCGATGTTGCCTGATCAGGCACCGCCAAAACACATCGTGACGCACTTAGTCCCTGTGAAGCCCAGCTGGCACAATACACATGCTCCCTTAGCAATAAACAACGAACAAAATGCATAGTAGACACAGATATGCTGAGCAGAAAACTATAACAAACCTCTAACACACACACACACACACACACACACACACACACACACACACACACACACACACACACACACACACACACACACACACACACACACACACACACACACACACACACACACACACACACACACACACACACACACACACACACACACACACACACACACACACATTTTGAATCATACAAGCAGGCCTACTTGTTGAGCTTATCAAAAGTTACAAATTGTAGTATTTTCGTCTTAAATCTAGACTTCCTCTCCCAATACAAGTCATCACCATGACTTTTGCAGCAATGCATAAAATAGTTTTGGAGCCAAGTAACTAAACTGATGTCTACACTTCTCATCTTCAAATTTGGCAATAAAAGTTGCATGTTGTGTGTAGATCTAGTTTCTCTAGTTGCCTGCTTGATTTTAAATTGTTTTAAGTACTTGAACACATACTATAAAACACTATATGAATACAATTGAAAAAAAAGTTAAGTTATTTTTTCAGCAAATAAATGACTCATCTGACCAACCTTTGTAATTTGATACACATTGTGGACTGCATGTCTCTGACTTACTATTACAGATTGTAGCATTGTTGGGTAGGTACCACCATAATGAATGATACCATACCTTACAGTGCTTTCACACCATGCAATATACTGTATACCTGTTTTAATTGGTCTTGTTTAAAAAAAGTCTCTCGTGTGAAACAAGCTGTAATTAATTTTCCTCAACTTCCTATTCAAGAGGCCTACGTGTGAGTCCCACTTCAAGTGCTGATCTATGAGCAAGCCCAAGTATTTGGTGTATTTTACTGTACAACTTCAATACTATTAAATTCACATAAATATGTACACAAATGCTCATGACACCTAAAATCAACTCTGTTTTGGAGATTAATTTTTGATTTTTCATAATCAAAGAACAAAATGCATTTTGACTTGGTCGAGTTAATCAGCAGCTTATTTTTAATTAGCTATACAATATACAATATCTAATATTATGTCCATATCCTTACTTAAATTTCTGCTTAGAATACCTCTGTTAAATGTGAAGCATACCGGTGCTGTGTCATCCACATAAGCAAAAATAGAAGAATCTAATGAAAATAATAACAAATCGTTTATAAAAATTAAAAATATCAAAGGGCCAAGAACACCACCTTGCGCTGTTCCATATTGTAATTGCAACACATAATTTAATACACCATTAATCTTAACTACTTGTTTTCTGCCTTTACAAAAACTTATAAGCCAATCCAAAAAAATACCTCTGTTCCCATATTTTTTTAACTTGCCAATTAAAATTTCAATATCGAGTGAATGAAAAGGCTTCTTAAAATCCAAATACACAGCAGCGATGTACTTATGTTCATCCATTGATGGAGTTATGTTTTCCACATGTTTTTGTATGGCCAGATCTGTACCTTTACCAGGCAAAGACCCATACAGATTTTTTGAAAACAAGTCTCCATCAAGAAAATAAATCTGTAATTTATTTTTAACGACCCCTTCAAAAATCTTACCCATCGTATTTAGGAGAGACAGGTCTATACAAAGATACTTCATACTCATCACCAGCCTTGCAAATAGGCACAACACACGCAATCATAAAATTTATTAGGCAATATTCCTTGCTCAAGCGACTTATTAAAGATATTATTCATTATAGGACAAAATATGTTTAAATTTCTCTTTATTGTAATAATTATACTGATACCAACAGTTCCGAAACTAGGCTTTTCCTGCATATTACAAATCGCATTAAGAATAATTGTAGAATAGTTTATGTTTATTTCATTCAAAAACACTTCATAATCTTGATTGTCCACGAAAAAAATCATTTCCAAATTATTTAGTTCTTAGTTTAGCTTGTGAGGTGTTTCGGTATAAACGCTTTTTTTGTCTGCCCTGATAAGTGCAGTCGTGCTGTGTTCTATTCCAGGGTTGTGGTATCGCCTTATAATTTTATCTTACCCGCGCCCTCACTGTGCGCTGGTAGAGATCGATGTGATACACAAGGTTTAACGTAAGTGAACAGAAAATCTCAGACTCGTTCAGAGCGAATTCAATTATTCGCACTCTTCAATAGAACGATAGCCTATCATCACAGTTTTCTGTTCTATGTCTCGCGATTTTACGTAAATAAATGTCGATTAGAACTGTCAATGCCCCGTTGTAAAATGTGACGTTTAAAAATAAATCCTATTGTAACGACGACTATTTGGCAATTATTTATGCGTGAGAAAACAGATTTTTAATATCGGTGGTCCGCGAGATCTTTATTCCACAGCCGTTGGCTCGAACCGGTCTTTGTATCGTCTGCTAGTTTCTTCTTCCTTCAGTGTGTTGTTGTGCTGTGTTAAGCTGAGGTTATGTTTTGATTTTATAGTATCAAAATAAAATATTAAATATATAAAACCAAACAAATTCCTTCTCTATACTAACAAGACTAACGTTAACGTATAAGTTTATAAGTTAAGCTGGAAGCAAAATGTCTAAGGGAAGTCCTGTGTTATATCCCTCTCCTGTGAAGCAGCTAAATCCCTTCAAGCAAATATATTTAGGTTATTTAATACAAGTATCCTAGTTCAACAATAATGCAGGTATTTCGTGTGTACTATTTTCCTCTTTAAGACCTTAGTATCAAATATGCTAATATTAACAAGCATTAAAAGTTTGTTATAGCCTACAACCTAACATTCACTTTGAAACATACTCTTCGAAGTAGGAAGTATGCGATTTACAGGGCACTAAACAAATATTATTTAGAAACTGGGCTGAGAATTCAGAGGTTTATTAAGCCAATGAATAATATATTTGTAAACAAGGCTGTTACCTAGATAGCCTAAATTAAGTTCCCAGACTATCCTGGCGTTGATCAATAACTTTGAGCTTAGGCTATTAGGCCTACACGACTTAAAGTAAGCAAAATATATTATCGTGAGCTATAGAAAGGTTTATATATGCTATATCTAGTAGATTGACCAGGTACATACACCTAACTTATCTTATGCACCAAACTATTAACTTTTAGGAATAGGATAACAAACCTATGCAGCTTATAGGATGCAAAATATGTGTTTGCCAACTAGGAAAGGTAGTGAAGGGTAGTAGAACCTACAGTGAATAGACACACTACTGTCACTAACCGCAATAACCTATAAGCTGCTGTTAACCTATCCTACGCACCGAATTATTAATTTTAGGAATAGGACAACAAGCCTACGCGGCTTATAGGATGCAAAATATGCGTTTGCAAACTAGGAGAGGTAGTGAAAGGTAATAGAACCTATATCTAATAGATACACTACTATCACAATCCGCAATAACCTATAAACTGCTGTTAACCTATCCTACGCACCGAATTATTAATTTTAAGAATAGGATAAAAAGCCTACGCGGCTTATAGGATGCAAAATATGCGTTTGCAAACTAGGACAGGTATTGAAAGGTAATAGAACCTATATTTAATAGATACACTATTGTCACTAAACGAGATAGCCTATAAGCTGGTCTTAACCTATCCTACGCACCGAATTATCAATTTTAGGAATAGGATCACAAACCTACGCGGCTTATAGGATGCAAAATATGCGTTTGCAAACTAGGAAAGGTAGTGAAGGGTAGTGTAACCTATAATGAATAGATACGCTACTATCACAATCCGCAATAACCTATAAGCTGCTGTTAACCTATCCTACGCATCGAATTATTAATTTTAAGAATAGGATAAAAAGCCTACGCGGCTTATAGGATGCAAAATATGCGTTTGCAAACTAGGACAGGTATTGAAAGGTAATAGAACCTATATTTAATAGATACACTATTGTCACTAAACGAGATAGCCTATAAGCTGGTCTTAACCTATCCTACGCACCGAATTATCAATTTTTAGGAATAGGATAACAAGCCTACGCGGCTTATAGAATGCAAAATACGCGTTTGCAAACTAGGACAGGTAGTGAAAGGTAATAGAACCTATATTTAATAGATACACTACTGTCACTAAACGAAATAACCTATACTACGCACCGAATTATTAATTTTTCAAAGATTCCGTAGAATTCATGGTTAACGAATCAGTACTAATTTTTATATTCAACATTCAATATTCGTACTGTTTTTAAATTCCCTTAATGATTACAATTCGGGGTGACTCACCAAAAGATGATATATGCCGACTGCGTATTCTCTCGTACAGGGCTCTCGTATTCCTCAACTCGACTCCAGACTTCATAAACCGACGTCCGCAAGCGAAAACTCTTCTCCTCGAATTGACTTCACTCCACGACGTTAGCAAGCAAAAACTCCTCCTCGAATCGACTTCACACCACGACGTCCGCAGGCAAACTCCCTGTCCCTTGTCGGGTCGGCTGTATAAGTAGACCGCCAGCCGGTCATACGCAGAAACGCGTTTTCGTCAGTCTGTCGCCAGACGCTGCAGCGGCCACATCGGAGCTCCGGCTACTGCACTGCCCCGAGTAGAGAGGTTCTCTAACCTCAAATCAACTCCTTCTAATGGAAGGACTACGACGACGACGACTATCGACGAAAATAAATCGACACATCTACTTGTCAAAATAAACGTTATCTAATTTAAGAAAAAAAAGAAAAAAAAAAAAAAAAAAAAACGGGGTATAAAATTGAACCCTTACAAGCTACTAAACTACCAAAATAATTATTGAATTCATTCGCCACCTCTTAATCATTACCTTCCACCCTTACCCTTATCCCTTACCATTCATCCTAATGCTACTCAATGACGTCTCTTGACTCTTTAAAATTTTCTTTATAACCCCCAGTATTTTTTTGAATCCCCATTACAACTCTGTATCAAATGAGAATAAAAGATCATTTTCGCATATTTTATTTCTCTATTTACCCTTCCAGATAACCGTTTGTATTGCATTTTAACATTCAAACAATTTATGTTTCTAGTGTAAAGTTTAAAAAGATTATTTTTTCATTTATAAGGGTAATCAGATTATCTGTGACCCAGTCGCTCTTTCTCCTGGACTTACTATTAGTTTTCTTTAAAATGCACGCGGCATCATAACAAACATTATAAATACTATAAAAATTATTACCAAAAGAATTTACATTGTTAAAGTCATATACCGTACTCCAATCCGCTATAATCAGTTGTCTACGCAGCGTACCATGAGCTGTTATATTTAATACGATCATTATGGTTTAAAAGTTCGATTGTATGATATTAACTGTGTAAATAGATCAGTGATTAATAGATTATGTAAGGTTGTGGACTATGGTATGCTGAGTACACCGTATAGTAAATTTTAATGGTTCTTTGGCAAGAAAACAAAATATTAATCAAATATATCACACTAAAAATCAGAGCTCTCTTCTGAAATAAAATAATAAAGTTTTCAAATAAAAATCAAATACCACTTTGAAATAACTAAAATAAAAATGTTCACTTCTAAGTTCACTCAAAATTCAAAAACTTCTCTTCCACTAGTTGAACCTTAACTTTCAAGTCTCTGCAATTCAGATTACAACTCTCTCAAACAATTATTAAAGTTCAATTAATTACAAATTAATAATTCACAATAAAACAGTTCCAATTAAATATTAATAAATTACTAAATGTCCAAATATCAATTAAAGTTATTAACAAAGTTCAAATTTAATTCACCTTTCTTGCAAGTTTGAACAAAATGTAACTTGTATTATTATATTGTTCATCGAGAATCAGTTATTCAAATTGCTCTGTAGTTTCAATAAATTTAATTTTTCCTCAAAATCCCTCGCGGAAAAAAAATTTGAAACAGGGCGCACTGTACTCAACTTAATTCACGAAAATTACCAAAAGAAGGGCGAAAATTATGAGCTGGCGGTTATATCTTCCCCTTCCCACCAATCATGATGGACATCTGCGATGTTCTCTCATTGGCCCAGCTGTATCCAACTAGGAGAACAATAGTCGTAGAAAAGTTCTGATTAATTCAAGGCAGTGAACCGCCTTCCTAAAATTTATAACTACCAGTATGAACTTGCCAAAGGATTACATATTCGTTTTTAACCTAACTTCTCCCAAATCTAATTTAGAATTAAATCCCAATATTTCTTTCCCACAATTTTCATTTAATTTAAGTTTTAATTAAAAAAAAGTAGCCAGTGTAGCTTTTAAAAACGCTACAGCAAGTGACAAAATGGAGAGAAATCCCAGTGTATCTATTATTTTTTCTAATTTGACAGAGTGTAACTGTGAATTCGGAGAGAGAGAAATAGTGTTCCATAGCTTTTAGTTGAGTGGTTTGTTATTTTTCACAAGCTAGGCAGACTGAATAAAACCGGAAACCTTTTTGAAATCATCTTTGACGCCATCATAGATGACAATACCTGAGGGATTTTGCTCCTTTGGGAAAGAAAAAGTGACACCCTTGGGGATAAAACCATTGGGTTCTGAGAAACGATGGTAAATTTTGAATCAGCAACCGACAAACAGAATAACTACTGACTGATTATTCATGTCAGTTGTTTAAATATCAGGTATTCTTAAACCCTTTTTGGACGTTCGTGGGTGGCAGTAGGAGCCTAAATTTCCTTAAATAAAATCTCAAAACAATCAAGAGACAAATGGTAGTGTTTATAAGACATATAAAGATTGTTCAGCATCATTAAAATAACAATATTCGTATTAAAAGTGTTTATAAATTAATTATCATTCATTTAATTCTTATTACAGTAATGAAATAATAAATTAATAAATACATAATGACGAAAACTTTTTGATTTCTTATATGGAATCAGTTATTACAAATAAATATAAAATAAAAGATAGGTTTGAGTTTAAATAATTACATACCAATTTACACGTAACTTATAAATACTATTGGTGATAATAACACTACTCTTAATTCCTATGTTAAACTAATAAATATATCGTTAAAAGAATAAAATCAACGAGAGATTAATTTTCAGAACAGGTTACAAAATTGTATGAGAAATTGCAATGACACAATTGGTTTATTGTTAGGTGTAATTTATCACATGAAGTATAGTCAATAGTATGATTGAAGTGGTATGGTAGAATCAGATGTCCAGAATAATCATAGCAGGTGGTAAGTGGTTCAGCACATTCCTCAGCAGCTTCCTGTAATAAGACCACAAGTCGTCACTCACGAAGTTCCTAAATTTTGGCCATTTTTCATAATCCAAGTTTTTAATTTTTTGGAAAATAAGAACTTTAAACATCATTTCGAGGGGGGGGGGGGGTACTAAGGGAAATGTTTTTAAAGCGCTAAAATAGGAGCAACTTGAAATCAGACCTAAAGGAAAATACTTGAAGATATGGATGTGCATTTCTTAGTTTATGTATACCAAATATTATTGAAAAGAATCTCACTTTCTATGTATATCAACAGTTTTGGTACCCAAAATCATCTTTAATTAAAGACTTTATTACTTGCAAAATCAGATAAAACATTTCCAGATGTAAAATTTTTATGTTTGCTTTGAAAGACTCCAATGCTCACCTTTACCAGCTTTTCTTACGTCTAGTTACAAAATTACTCGTTTTCTATTATAAATACAACAAAGTCTTCGTAAGTTAAGTTTTTATTATGTTTCCCTGTTCGTAGAAATACCAAGAATGGTTGTGATTAAGAAATTGAATAACCCCATTGGTGTGAAATGGAAGTTTTACATTGTAAAACGGATGTTTTCGAACCTGCTTCATGGGGATATTTAGGTTCAAGAAAAACGTATCCAATATAAATTATACAAATTACTCGCTCACTTTTACAAATATGACTTTCTGCCCTGATTGCAACCCGAAATGTAGTTCACCTTTGTCCTGAAGTTGAGTCATAGAGGTCTTATTTGGCTTTTCGGGGTACATGAATTCTCTCTTCAGTCTATAATGCGTCTCGTGTGTATGAAGAACTTTGATTTTGTAGTCACCACGCAGGACAGTTTGATGTTCATCCGCATGTTTTCCATTCTCATTTCCCATACGGGCGGATTTTGCCTAATCACCACGTACGGCACATAAAGAATGTACAATGACCCTATTAAGGATATAGTTTATGACAGTTAGGAGTTAGAAGTTAGGCATCCGAAAATCCATTGGTTAAGTAAAACAAGTAGAAAGAAATCCTAGTGTATAAAGCCGGCTATGTAAAAGGTGACTACATTCTATATCCTGATTTTATAATTACTGCGTTTCCGGTCTGAAGATGAATTTAAGTGAAACGTAAGACTACGGAAAATGCACTAAACGTATTTTCCTAGTTATTTTTATTTTAACAGGTAATTGTATTAGTATATTATTAATATAAAATAAAAAACTTGCGTTTAACGTACAAGCTTTATTTTTGCATTACTTTTATACGTAATAAAACGTAAATTGTTAGATAGACACCCATAACTGAAAGAGTATAAATAAATTACTAACAAAAAGTATGTTTAACAGGTTCCTAACATAAATAGATATTTTTAAACCAACATACACATTTTCGGAAAGGTTTCAAACTCATATTGACCTATTTATACTGCAGAAGTAATTAAAATTAAGGATATTTTGACATTACCACAGTGTTACGTCTAGACTAGCATTACGTATAGGTACCAACTGGCCGGTCTTCGCATCAAAATAACCCGTAACATAATGAACTTACTGTAAGTGTGGGTATTTAGGGATTAAATAATTAAAGTTTTAAAACTCACACATTATCCCAGGTATGGTTAATCAAGGAATTACAAGTCTGCACTTGAGGTAACCATCATATCTGTGCCCTGGAGGGCATGTGGGCTCAGTTGTTGGGCGCTCTGGGACGTAAATGATCTGTGGATTTGGGTATGCGTCTGGTTCCACAACTAACGTAACGCTCTGGTCTGGTTCGTCCAAGAACTGTGGCAATCCCAGTACTAAGGTTGAAGACTGGAGAGTGAAGATAACAAACCCACAGATTATCTTCATTTTCATCTTCAGGAGTCAACAGTTTGTACTGCTGAAGCGTAGCTCTAAGGAGAATCGGTGAGTTGAAACAAATAACAATACGTATGTTTGAACCATTACTGGTAAACTGTATATGAGGCGCCTAATTCTTCTAACACAGAATTCGCCTAAAATTTCCTGACAGGGACAAAATAACTTAAATGTCAACTTCATAGTGACATAAATGTGGGAAAGACATGCCACAAGAGACAAATCAACGTGTAAATAGAGGTAGGAAGGGGTAAAAAGAATCTCAGAGAGCATTTATAGATAAACCATCGTAGTCTTATCAGTGTGTTATGAGAAGCAGTGTTTATTACAAATTTTGCATCAATTCTAGCAGAACACTATTGTTACCTGGGCTTTTGAATAAAGAATTAAGACTTTATGGCTTCCAATCGAATATCGATATGCTCGCGATTATTCGGTAGTTAGAAACCCTTCAGTAAACTACAATTTATAAACTGAGTATCAACATTGTTGCACTAATAAACGAGTTTAATGTGCGAAACGAATAAGGAATATAATATGTTTGGAACCAAAATAAAATAATATGATGTAAGCAAACGACGATGTAATTTAAAATCCATTAATATCGAATTTAACCGTTAGTTCAAGTTAATTTACGTTAGGTAACAGAGACTTGACGTTAGTTTAGAAGTTTAACCCAATCGTATTTGACTAATACTTTTAAGATTTTTATGACGTCATTGCTGAAGGCCAACTTCACACTAGCTTTTACCATCACAAAATTCACCAAACTTAAAACATTGTTTTTTCGCACTGAACTAGAGTTTCTAGAAAATGTCAAGAACCGAATATATTGCTATAATATTGCAATTACGTATACTTGTGCAATGATACGAGTTTTTGCTTATATCTAGGCAATACAATAGTTGTACAATATTTACAAAAAGGTAGCAATACATTTATTATTTATCCCTTAAATAAAACCTATTTATTTTTATTTATAACTAGTTAGTAAGAATATTACTTTTGCATTAATAATTTTGCAATAAGTGATTCATTTTTAAGAACTTTTTAAATCCTGGTTAAATGTAAGAAACTCCAGAAGTAATCAATAGAATTTACATTTCTCTAACACTAATCTTTCTGGTCCAATTACAAATTCCATATAACAAAACCACGCTTTAGAAATAGCTGAAGCTCTTCTGTGCCAATTTATAAAGTTAGCCAACTCACTGTTTCTTAAAAGTGCCTGCAGATGGCCTGTATCATGTAACAAGTGCAATTTCAAAAATATTTTATAGCCTAAGAATTGGAAATTCATGAAACCTATTTGACCTGTTTAACATATCTGACATTTAACCATAACTTTTGCATTCGTTCAGCTCGAGATATGTCGAAAAAAATAAAGCTTTCACTTACTCGTATTTAGTTATTTTTGGAAATGCACACAAACTTTTATAATTTAGTCTTTTTCTTCCTACAACACTTCCTTCAAACAACTCTTAACCAATTGAATCATGTGTTTTAGTTTGCAAATTGAGGCATGAAGTTAATATCTTAAATTAATCTTATCGTTTAAGGCATTTACGGCTTACAGCACCTTACACTAAAACTATGTGCCGAATATGTACAACAATTTTCAATTTCTGACAAATAAATAAAAAACCTGCGCAGTGCAAAGAATAGTGCATTTACTTTTTTTAATATAAGCCCTCAAAACAAATTTTACTTTTAATGTGATATTTTTAATTGAAACCCACTATTACAGGCAAAAGTGATTAAAATTTAAGTTAAAATTATCATGGAAGTTACGTGGTAAATTATCCTATATTAAAACTTACTCATAGACAACGAAGCTAGTTGGATAATTAAAGTTTGGGTTTTCAGTGCTTTATATACGCGTACTGCACGTGTGTGTGTGTGGTTAATAATGATCTATAACCGATTTACTACCGTTCAACATCGTTTATTCTCTATGCAAACAGTTTATTACTAAAAACCTATTTAAATAATAATTACTATTAATAAGTTGTTACAGATCATTAATTTTTTGGCTTTTCAGTTGCGATAATACGATTAATAATGTTTTATTCAGATTTTTATATGCACAACTATTTATAAAACATAATTTTGTTGGATAAATTAAAGTGTAACTTAAAGAATATTTTCAATGTCCAACTAAAGGTGAAACAGCAAAGGTAAAACGGTAAATTTAAAAGCAAATTGATCGTTTCCTTCAGAATAGGAAACTGCAATAAATAATTGATACAAAGCTAAGTTTATTGCCATGAATGTGCAGTGGTGTGTAGGATATTCACTATTAAAATATCACTATGTTCACGCTCACTGTGCGTACTACTAACGTAACGATACGTGGAAATATTAACAACCGAATATGGATTATATATATATATATATATATATATATATATATATATATATAAATAACTTATATATAATATATATTATTTTAATAGACAAGGACCCATTAAATTTAAAATGTAACAAAATACTACATAATATAAAAACTACTACTAATATAAAATCAGTGTAAACGTTGTTTAATTTTCGGGCTCACAAAATGTTAGAACGCAATGATTAAACAGATATCAACTAATGATAATGAAACCTGAAATAACCATTAAAAAGTAGCAGTTACCCACGACTCAGCACGTGATTCCCTAGGCTCTGCAGGTATAATAGCACTTCCGGTTCGAGTTAGTTATATTTTTGGCGCCAATTATTGGGTTTGCCTTGTTGTCACAATCAAGAAAATATGTCCGACCAAGAATCCAACTGTGGAACAGTGTCAGAACGGCTGATTGTAATTTTTTTAAATACATATAAAAATATATACTGGTATATATATACATATTACTTTTAGTAAATTACTGTACAAATAAAATGTTTAAAAATATTGGCACTAAAATTTTGGTGAAAACCGTCTTCAGGTGCATAAATTGTATAACATATAAAAGAAAACAGTACAAACGAAAGTAAATAAACAGTGAATAAATAATAATAATAAATACAGATGACATGAAAAAAATAATTTTTCCATATGTTGATTTCAAATTTAGACGTTTTTGGCTAAGTTATCTGATGTTGAGTCCATGTGGAATTTTGGTCTTTAAAACCAATTGGTGTGCTTTTTCTAATGTTCTGAGGTAAATTGGGGTTGAATTTGTATGTACTTGGCGAATAGATTTGACTTAATATGTATTTTCAAAAGTTTCATTGTGATTTAGAACTGTCACGACAGTTTTCTTTAAATCTTGGTGTTTATAATCAAATAGGTGTCCTGTCTTTCTTGTCCTCAAGGTATTTGTTGTTGAGCCAATATAATCTGATAGACATTTTTTACATTGAATTTGGTAAATCACATTTTTAGATTCACAAGACAAGTTGCCAATGATAGGATATGCCTTGCGTGTTTTGCTACTAGTGAATTTTGAAGAATTTGGTAACATTTTACAAATTAACCCTTTTAACCCTGACGTCCTATATATAGGACCGTTGAGTTATTGCCAAAAGTACTGAGGTCCTATATGTAGGACGTCCTTCATCTGTGCTAAAAATACCGACGTCCTTTATATAGGACCTTTACTTTTTTATTTTATTGGTATTTTAATTTTGCCTAAATCTAACCAATTTTAAATAAGCTGTTAGGCAATGAAATTATACACAAGGAAATATATAATTTGTAAGTCTTTGAAGACTTGTCTTGGTAGCAGACTGCTTTGTCATCTGTCAGCTGGCTACATGACTTACCTGACTGTCCAGCTGGTGAACAAACTAGATTGCAGTTTAGTTTTGTTTATGATGTGAGTTGATTATGTAAACTGTAAACATACCAGTAAATATGACTCATGACAATGTTAGTGATACAATTTTATTGAACATGTAATCGCTAATTCAGACAACATAGATCTACCTGCTATTCAAGAAAATGTAAATGATGGTAATTTACACCCTGTAAATAATGATGACAATGATGATTGGACTGTTTGTGATGAACAAAATGACCCAGGCTATGACCATAATAATATTCTATTCTTTGAGACACCTGGGCCAAAGCATTGCCCTCCTCATAATTCAAAACCCATTGATTACTTCTCATTATTTTTTACAGTAAATCTTCTTACCACATATGTAAATGAAACAAACAGATATGCTAGGGAGTACATTAGTAAACATTATGACACATTAGCTCCAAATTCAAGTGCAAGAATGTGGAAAAACGTCACTACCAGAAAGAAAGCGTTTATTACTGTTCTCTTGAACATGGGACTCAATCCTAAACCCACAATAAAGATGTACTGGTTCACTACAGATTCCCAACATATTTACCGTAAATTATTAAAATAGATATTAACTCTAATTTTTCTAGTTATTTTATGCTTTATAAACATACATTTTCTATTGCAATAGTCAATTTGTGTTATTTACTATAAAAGTGCATCAAAGACAGAAACCACTATCGACTTGTAAAATGGACAAATTGTTGATTTTACCACAATTTTGAAAAATTCATCGTTCTTCTTCCAAGTTTTTGAAGGTAGGTGTCTGAATTTTTGTATGTTGACTTAGAAATACATTGTGATGATTATGAATATAATTTTGTCTAATGAAATGTGTTCATGAAAATTAGTTTTTATGCTTTCAAAATAAAAAAATAAAAAAAACAAAAAAATTTTTTTTCGACATTATTTATTGTTTTAAATATTTTTATTACTTTTAATTTTGCGTTTAGGTATTTTTTTACGTAAAATACTTTTATTTTGTAAGAAAATAAAAAAAGTTATGATCCTATGTCATAAAATAAAGGCATTATGATTTTTGAAAAAAATATCTACAAAAAACACGAATTTTGACCCAGTATTTTTCGCAGTACCTTATAATATATGTCTAGTATTTTTCAGTATGCCCAAAAATTTTTTGCCAGGGTTAAAAAGGTTACACATCTTGGTTCATTACACGGATGTGATCCTCTTTTTTGTATTGCATTTTCATTGGCGTTTGTCATTGGTAATTTAGGTTTGACCAATAAATCTTCAAGAATAGGAGGTCTTTTAAAGATTACTCTAGGAGTTGTTTTAAAAAATATCATTACTACAGGTTAAATATGACATTGTCGGCCATTTTGACGTATTAATTGTTTAATTGGCCAGTAAAATAAATTAAGTTTTGTTTATTCTGTATTTTATTTAAGTTTTGTGGTTTTACTTAATGATAAGTGCTAACTGTACCTTTGAATTTACTCGTATCTTAGCAGAAAAATCACTTTTTACAGACATTCCAGTTATAAATATTTGGAATGTAATATTTACTTTTAATTTAGACCAGTCTACTTACTTAGATTTATTAGTATGTTTGCCAATATTTCAAGTTTTAGTAATATTCAGCAATTCAACGAGAAGATCATAATGATATAACCTACAATATTATATGTAAAATAAAGTAAAGATGTTTTAATTTTAATAAACGAAATTAGCTCTAAGAAGTCCTCTCTAATACTTAACCTGGGCACCAAGGGCTTAAAGGTGACTTTCTGAACCACCACCAATAGCCGGGCAGGCAGGCTGCTTGCAAGGACAGGATCGCTTAGCGGTCACCCATCCAAGCAGTCGCCACGCTCAGCGTTGCTTGATCTGATTATCTTGCGATAACCGTTATATCCGCTACACTGTGCAATTGGCTAGTTTTATGTTTATTCTGTATCTATATTGTTAATTACAATGTTCTGCAATATGATAAAATTCCATTTTCCAGTTGTATGCGAGTTATTACATTTTTCATCGTGCATTTGGTTTCACTTTAAATTATGTAAACATGCTATATGTGTATTAGTTCTACGTAATATACCAAAGTTAATGGCTATCGTATATTTGAGTTTCGTTAAAATTAGAACAATTCCAATACCTAATCCACCACCTCTCTTTTTTCTACAAACTCATAAATGAACAATAAAAATGAAGATAATTTCCTACAAATAGTTCATTTTTATGAATAAACACGTTCTATTTCATACTGAAAGCAATGATATTGATTGTGCAAGGTTATATATATTTATTTTGTGAAATTTTAAAAATATGCTCTGATAAGATATGACTCTAATATGTATGAAAAAAAGGTATAAATATATATTTTGCTATAGTATTAACGATCTAAAGACATGTAGTTAACGTAAAATTGTTGTAAACCGTTGTAGAAACACCGTCTTGACCAAAACGTAAGCGGGGCAAGGTTAAAGTAATGAGAAGGTACGTAACTAATTGTTATACAAGTATAACCAAACTAGTAGCCTTTGACCTGGTGAATTGGAGTTGATTACGTAGGACCTTTACATGTACGCTACTCTTTACGTTGTGTATCAAGTGCTTAACTGTACAGTTGCGGTTATTTACTTGGTCACTAACACATAGCCTGATACCACCTTGGCGTTTGCTTAAGTAACAATTCACAATAATTTCCTCTAAGTGATGTCTGAGATCGTGCTCATTACCAAACGGACAAACTACCAAGATATTCACGAGAAAACTGTTGTACACGATCGTTGTGTAGAAGTACAAAATTTCCCCAGAAGGTTCACTTCTGGCTGGTTTATACCTTCCAGTTGAACCTACCCTCGGATTTGGAAGCTTCCGCAGCTACCTACATAAGCCAAACTGCAGACTGCTGGTACTGTCATGAGACTGATAACACAACTGAACATACATTCTTTGTGTGCAGACGGTGGCAGGTAGAGAGAAATGGGGTGCAGCAACTCACTGTTGACAACGTTGTGGGGAAGAGGTTGGAGAGTGAAGGGGCATGGAGGGACGTAGCTCGAAATGATTAAGAAAATCATGACACGTAACGGCAGAGTCGAGCCATGGGAATAAACCGATCCAAAAATGAAGCAAACAAATTAGCTGAAAGCTAAAAGATCCTGAAAGAGCTGAAGTAATACCGACTGGTGGTCCTGGCTCGTGCAGGATGAAGATCAAAGGGGGGTTTTAGTGGGTGAGAGCCTCACATGCCTAGGGGAACCGTCAAGAATAGGTGGTACCCTCTAGGTATCTGGTAAAGATTTCCCCTCCCCTTGAAACAAGGAAAGAAAGACGAACCCACACTGGTTAAGGCAAAAACCGATGTGTCACTTGAATCTGAGCAACCTTATGGATGTCCACGAGCGGCACATCACTAACAGCAAATGTCGAGAATCTGGGGCGCAAGGATAATTCGATAGGTGTAGTTTACTGCGGGAGATTACTATTGCAGTTTGTAGGGTTCGTTCTTTAATAGTCAAAGGTTCTTACCATCCGAAAAAATAAGGGTGTGCCACCCCCTGCCTGCTTTTACTGGAGAGGCTGGTTCAGAGCTGGCTTTCCCTTATTCCAAAGGGACATGACTTGAGATTAGTGCGAGAAAGTTTTCCTCATGAATCCTCGACAGGAGGTGGCCCCTACTACCAACCTTACCCTCCAGAATATCCTGTCATTCCGGAAGCAGCGCCTAACCCTTACAAGACAAGGTGCTATTTTCTAAGCTTCTCGTCCTAAGAGAACAAAAAATGTATAAATTGGGAAAAGGAATAAGAATGCTCAGTCACTACTATATGTTTGATTGTGTTTGTAACACACGAGGTAAATCATTCATATGGACGTGGACTTTAGAATTATTTCAGTTAGTTCTGAGGTCTGACCCCTAGGGCTGCGTCACTGAACTATGATTGTTACATTTCAAATATCTGACTTCTCACTCCACATATGATAGCGCTCACTTTTGTCGTTCCTCAATTTACATCACTTGATGAAATATAACTCTTGCATTAGTTAGCAAGTAAAGTTATTTACTAGAACATAACGTAAAAGAGAGCGTTTTTATAAAATTAAAACACGGTTTTTAGATAAATCTGTTTGAATTCAGTGCCAACGATACTTGAACGTTAGTTTTAGTAAAAGCAGATTGTAGCTTACTAATACGCCATAAAAGTTTTCACTTTAATTCATAAAACTATGACAAAAATGACTGATTGATATCAATAATCTGATATTTGAGTGGTGTGGAAGGACTCATAATGATGATGATAATGAGTCCACAACAGAGTTATTCAGATCTGCCAGTTATCGAAAAAATGCGAACTGTTAGAGCGTAATAATAATGCCAATATAATTAACAAAAATTCCAAAAAGGAGAAAAATGAATCAAGTTTCCATAACATAGAAACTCATGATCTACAATTTCTTCTTACGAATCGTAGAATAACCATTAAGAACAGATGTACCTCTACGACTAGCTGAAATAGTAGGAATTAAAAGTTCCTTCGCATTTCTACTCCAACAGGACATTTTTCAGACTACCCATGAAAGAAATTTCTTCTGCATAGCCTAGATAACGGCATAAGCTTAACCTACATCCCAAACTCTTTAGAACAGTGGCGTATAAAGATGACTTCGAAGGGATCATCTGTGAAGCAATAAATAAGAATATCTACTGCTGAAAAACAAGATTGGAATCTGGAAGAATAATAGTGATTTTTATTTAGATATTTAACAATCCGTTCATAGCTGTATGGTTTATAGTTGTCCATAAATAAAATATGATATATTAGTTCTTATACTTTCACTGCTGGTTTCCAGATAACTATTATAGGCTAGTTATCTGACTCGAAAAACATTAAATTACTTTTTGGATCTCTTCAGAAATACGTGGATTCCAGATTGTAGGAGTCAAGTAAGATTTCAGACGCTGCAGTAAGCGGAAGGTGGAATGTAGTTAACTCGAATTTAGCAATGAATCAATACTTCCCGACATAACTTGTTATCTTACATGACGTCACGGAAAAAAAGAGTCCAAATGTTAGTTTTAATTGTACGTGAGTCACAAAATTCAATGTCATCATACTATAATAGCCGGCTCTTAAAGTAAGGGTATTTACAAGATATTTTTTAATTTAGTGAATACTAATTTGACCTCTTTTGAATGAAGTAAAATCACCCTGAAATATTTTAATGTAAAGGTTAATGGAGAGTTACAATTATTGGAAATATCCAATAATCAGATGTCAGCTCCAGGACCTTGCAGTTTGTTAAGGGAAAATGTCCTTTGCCAGGACAAATCAGCCTGACACCTGTACTACTGCAGACATTTAAATACGCTGTCATGTGACGTCACAGGGGGCTGATAGGTTGTTGATCAAATCCTTGGGATACTAAGTAATCAAATTAAGGTAAAACTTTGTGTAAGCATGTTTTTACGGCGAAAAATTTTATCATAAAAGACTAAATACTTGGTAAAGTTTGCGTATGCATATTTTTGCATGCAGCTTATTATAAAATGTTTCACCAAATATTTATTACAAGGCGGATCAAAAAAAAAACATTAGTGAATATAATTATTGAAGATGAAATATTCTTTGCCTAATATCCAATGGAAACTGAGGGCGTTCTATAATTTTTGGACTATTCAGGACGGTGAAAGCTACGGTATAAACTTTTATAACCTACCCTGACCTAACATAATCTAACGAAATTTTGTTGAAACAAAATTTAAACTGTCTGCAATTTCTTTATTACAATAAATTAGATGTGTAGAGGACCTAATAAAGTTTTGAAGTGCAATCATGAAGTGCATGTGAAACCTTTATTGGTATGACTCATATATACGAGTTAACTAACTTTGGGGCTCCGAAAAATAATGGATTGCACCTTAAATGCTAAGGGAATACTGACTCCGTTTGTTGTGAGCAAACGATAGAGATGGGCTTCTATTGAAAGGTAGCGAATTGTCTGTATCTCTACTACAAATGCTTTGACAAAGGTAAGGTCTCCAGGGACTAGCCAATCTGAATATTTATATCCTTTTGATCTTCAATGTAAGATACAGTAAAAGGAATGAAAGGTTTTCCGAGAAACGGATGATTGTTTCGATTATCATAAATGATTGAGTATTCACTATTTGGTTGTTGGTAATGGACTGTTTTAATGATGGTTTTTGAGATATGGAAGAAATATTCATTAAACTTCAGTTTTTTCATAACTTCACTGATTTTTAACCATCATTTATTAAAAAAGTACATATTATAAAAACGATAATTGGTATATAATAATATTTTTAACCAATTTTTTTTAATATATTCAAAACAGACAGAAAATTCTTCCTTTAAGCATCCGCATGAGTAATAATTTTCGAAGAGGGAAATAGTCATGCTCATGTCTTATTTCGTTAATAATTAAGTGATAAAAAACGTAAAAAAACTTATGAAGAAGGAATTTGAGTACATTTTGAAGATTCCGAACCGAAGAAACTTATTTTTTTTTAATGGTCTAGTAATAAGCAATGTTAACTACACGCAATATGTTTGTACTTTGGAAAACTAAACATGCAGGGAATAATATTTATAAGAAGTTTAACCCTTACAAGAATGGGACGAGATTGGATCGGCTGGAAGTGGGATAACCCAAGGAGAAAGCATCACTCTTCGCAGAAAAAGTCTATTGATTTGACAGAAAAACATAAAGCAATATAACAGAATTTTTCTTTGTCAAAATGAACGTACAAAGTCGTAAAGTATACAGTAATTAATCGACTAAAACTCGATAAGTCTGGACACGCTTGACGTTATCGCCTAATAACGGAAAGAAGGACGGTCGGACTATAGATTGGATATCCGAGAAGTCGGTTTTTGCCGAGGTCGGATATGATAAGTTACTCTGCTTATGTATAAAATTTTTTGATAGTAATTTTGATAGAATAATTTTTTATACAGATAGGTGTATAACTCTGTCTATTCATTACAATAGTTAATTTATAACACTTTATTTCACAAATTGTTATATATCTGTTGTAAACTGTTACAGATAGATTGATAACGCTTATAATTAGCTATTGCCAAAGAATTGTTTTCTGTTATTATTATTCTTCTTAATGTATGAAAAATACTATCCAATTAGTTTCTGTTTGTATTCATTGCTATCTATTTAAAACATTTACAAATTTAATTTATTTATTGTGTAATATGTAACTTCTGTTTTGAATGATTATAATATCTGATATAGTCTGATGGCAATTTATGCTGTAAAGAAGGGTTTTATGTAAAAATATATAATAATTAGATTAAATAGATAGGAATATAAGTCAGGGCTAACTTTATACTGACTGACGAGGGACAACCAATTAACCGTGGAGTAAATTTGTAATGAAAAATTAACATATTTTTCTATTGTAAATTTTATATGTTTCTATCGTATTTCAATTTAAATTTGAATGTAAATTTACATTACTATATTGTACTAAAAAAAGTAATGCATTAAAGTTGCATTACTCTGATAACAACAATAGTTTTGTTTATGGCTTTTGATGTAAGTTGTGGTATTCTGTTGTATACATTATAGTAAGCTATTTGTGATACACAGTGTACCATTAATTAAAAATCTACTTTACTGCATTTATTTTATGACACATAAAAGAGAATTCAATATTCCCTACCATTTGTTATCTTAGTTTCTAACAGTAAGTAGCTGTGGTTGAAATGAATAAGATATACCCGTATTTACTCATCTTTCTAATAAAACACAAAGTTAATCTTGTTTGAGTAAAGTAATAAATCATGCAATCAAAACAATGTTATTATAGTCTCATCACAATTATACGCTTAACGATCTTACTGCAGTGTAAATATAACAAGCGTTATATCTTTCCAACAAGGACATCGGTGTTTGTCCTCTCGTGTTACAACCTTGTATCCTTCTCTACTAATGGACTCAGAGACTTTGTTGACCAATAAAGCCGATCATGGGTTTCTCAAGTAAGGTTACTAATTACGTTGTTTATCTAGGGTTACCTACAACCAATGGGAAAGAGCTCACTGTAAAATAATGAAGCAGAACGTACTCATATTATTATGGGAAGATTACGTATAATTTGAGTATATCTCACACACACAGGGGTAGCCTAGTGGTATTGGTCAAGTTAGTGGTATATGCTTTTATTAAACATTTTTCACTTGCCTAATCGAAACAAGGTTGGAATATGCCCTCCTCCATTTGTAGCGTAACAGGCTTCCCTGAGGTTGAATGCAAAATTTCAAATCTGTAGCTCATTTCATTCTCGAGATGTCCTGCAGAAATTGCAGGTAGAAATTCAGAGAACAACACAGAGATAATAATTTATACTCTCCCGGTAGAAGAAGCAGAAACTATTTTAGCCTACTGATTTATAGACTTCAATAAAGCTCAGCTGAATTCCATGATTAGACAAGGATCATCATAGAAGTCATCCTTTCTATGTAGTAATTGAAATTTAATGCAAAATTTTAACGTCTGTAGATAAAAACTTTCTCGAGATATCTTGCCGTACGATAAATTCAGAATTTTGTTTAATTTGATTTGGATTTTATTACAGAGTATGCAGAAGTTAACGTCAACAGATACAAAACGTTCTCAAGATATCTTACCGCACGATAAATTCAGAATTTTGTTCATTGATTTGCATTTTATTTTAGAGTTTAAATAATGTATGTCTAACACAACTTGTCACCAAAATATGATTTATTTATTGAGATAGTTCGGTTTACCGTGTTAATATACGATACGTTGAAACCTGTTAAAATTCTACTCAGTTTGGTTGAAAAATGGAAGCTCTCTAAAGTACATTACTGCGGTATACAGGACAGCCATGACGCTGATCCTGAGCCTTAACTGCTTGATCATATTAATTATGTAATATGAGTCGATTTTCTTTCTTTGATTGATGATGGTATAATTTTCGTCTTAAAGTTATTTTAGAGATTAACCTATGAATCATTAACAGATTACTGTAAGTAGTGTTTTATTGTGTTAACTGTTTTATCCTTATTTGTATAAAATATGCATGTTGTTTTAATTTTGGATTTTATAAATATGTCTCTTAAAATAAAAAAGATGATTGAAACGGATTTTTAAAACAATTAAAATAAACGTGTTTCACCACTAGTATCCTAAATTTAATTCATTGCAAGCTATGCAATAATGTCATTGTTGATCACATTAGTAATATATTAATTCAGGTTTGGTAAGTAAATAAAAAAGACTCACAATTTTATCTTTAGTAGGTAATAAATACTCAAAAACATCAAAAACGGTAAAATTATTTTAATTGATCTGAACTTCAATAAGGTTTTAAAACCTCAAAGGCATCATATCACAAAATATTACTTTGAGAAAATATTCAATCATAGGTTTCTGAATATAAAAATTTGATTAAGTTTTTACTGGGATTATTTCCCTAATTTGTAGAACTAATAAATTTGAAAGCTTTCCTCAATATCTAATACAAGATCAGCAATATTTTTAATACTTTTGTGAGGAACAAAATTGTAAAATGTCAGCAAACGATGAAAAAGAAGTGTATTAAAGAAAATTTAATTTTTATTAGATCTTTACAAAATAAAGATGAGCAGAAAAGTTTATCACTAATGATACAATCCGAAGAATTTAAGAGTCAGGGAAGACTTGTAATATCCTTTATAGTAAACAGTTTTAAGATCACAGTCGGTAATGTGCTTCCTTTATTGTAAACTCTGTGACTTTCTACTGTTGTGTGCCGATAGCGGCGGATAAACACTTTCCAGTTGAATAGATTTCACGTTTAATTTGAAACGTTCAAATCCTGTTTCTTGATTTGCTTTCAGATTTATTGAACCCTTTGAGATGTAGATAAGTATAAATTGGAATACCAGTGTCTTGTACTTCAATCTCCAGTCTCCTTTATGTCCGGAAGGAATGCCTTCTTCTCACCATCACAAAATAGAATACTGTGTGTTTATACAGTTTTTTAAAGGCCAACACTATTTTATGACTAAAAAGAATATGCCGATATCGCTTATTTCTTATTAAAATTTTTCTTCCTTCTCCTAAAAATAATATTAGTAACATTTAAATTTAATATTGTATATTCAATATATTGGAGCAAGATAACCATGGAAAACCGTAAGAAACTATATACAGTATGGATATTCATATTTGGAAGTACAGTTACAGGATGGATAATAAAAAAAAGAATAGTTTGGAAAAACGGCGAGATCATTGAAAGGATAACAGGATTTCGGACATTTGCCATTGTTATAGGTTATAAAAGGTCTAACACAAGGTTTATTTTGAGGATGTGGAATCAGTATAATGTGTGATTGCGATCCTCGTTTGTGGTCGATCGTACAGTGGCAACCCCTGGACTGGACGCCAAAACAGCTTTTGGGTAAGTTTGAACTCTTTTCCCCTCCCTTCTTTACTTCTTTCTATTCGTTTTATTGTTTTGTGTATTAATACCTCCCCCACCGTATAAGAGGATAGATTCTAATCGTTGAAACGTTGTGTTATAATGTTTATAACCTGTAACGATGGCAAATGTCAGAAATCCTTTCAAACCTACCATCTTCAATAACCCCCATTTAAATAAAGAGTAATCTATTGCTGGGCAAGATTACTTTACAAAGCGGGTATTGATACTTTCCATCACGATGCTAAAAGCACAGGAAGCCTTTTAAAAGATTGCCTGATTCATAGTCTAAAGAGTTATTCTTCCATAAGGCATAACAGTATTTTATAGTTTATCTTGGTGTTCCAACATCACAAAATCACAGCTGACTTTCATACACCGATCTCAGCTGTATTGGAAAGTGTACAAATCAAATATTTCATTGGTCTTAGACCCATTCCAGTGTTCAAAAGTACTATTTATATCTTCAGGAAGCTTGAACGGCACATGTAATGTTTTGAAACAAAGTCCCAATTTACACACGGGTGGTTGTAAAATATACAATTACTTAGGTCACATGATGTGCAATTTATTACGTAATGTTTGGTATAAAGAAACCCACATTTAAGCGGGTGTTAAGTTTTGTGATATTCTTGAACATTTCAGTATTTGTTTAACCCCTCCGAGCGTCGGCCGACTTGTTTTTAAGTCGACGGCACCTTTCTCTAAACGTCGCCGTCTTATTTTCAGACGGCGGGCACTTTGCTGATCAACTTAATTCAACCCACACTATTATTGGCGTAATATTATAATAATAATATATATATATAATATTAAAACTATAGAGTGTTTATTTTAGGAAGAGGGCCTGTGTTCGCAGTAGGATACAAACAAACAAAAAACCCAAAAGCAGTATA
>NW_025781420.1:0-43358 GCF_021130785.1 Homalodisca vitripennis | reverse complement strand
AAAACCCTTTAAATTAATTTTGAAAAAGATTTTAAAAAAATAAAAAATACTTAATATGAAATGCCGTTGTTTCACTTCGTTAAACTTATAAATTTTAGAAATACCACTTTTCTCAACACCTGCTTAGCTTCCAACTGTTTATACAAGGAGAACTGTTATTTTTCATTCAAATACTTATTTACTGGTTTGTAATACATGTTTATTCAAATATTGCCTTCGTATATGGCAATATGGCAATTTACCTCAGGTTTCTTGCTTTTCTTTATTCATAGCAATTAATATTTAAGATTTTGCAACATTCAACTAAATTTTAATTCATTCAAAACTTTAATTTTAATTTGTACAGTACAAATTAAATAACAATATTTATTTAAAATTATAAATACCCTAAATAAACTCGTTTCAAAATTTAACATCCAAAATTATTAGAAAATAAAGGTTTTTTTTAGAAATTTAAAGTTGGCCGTTTTGGGAAATAGTAAAAAAAATTATTTCTCTAATGAAGTTAGGATTTTATTAACAATAATAATATAGTTAGTTTCCTTTCCGTAGCAAGCGACAGCATAAAGCCAGTCTATTATTGACATTTTTGTACTGATATGTATTGTCCTGACTGGACTTTTCTATGAATTAGGTTTGAGGAAAAAACTATTTGCTCTCCTTGATGGTGGACTGAGCCAGTCATTAGTCACGATTAGTGATCTTGGAAAATAAAAGGCAAAGCTTTTCGATCAGCAACAAGGAGTAGCGCGGCGGCATCAAGCATTCTTAGAAAATCGCCCATGCACGCTAGTTATCGTAGTTTTGAACTCGTGATTCAAAACTTGACTCCCAACAGATTAGGTGAGATTTTGTGTTATTATATATTTCTTGGCACAGGGTTGTTTAAAATGTTTTCTTGCATTTCATTTTTGTTTTCTTCCTGTAGAATTTGAACCAAAGTACCCTCATTGCTTGGATTACCTTGATAATTTATTGAAATGACTTGCATTTGTTTGAAGAAAGTATAACAATTTGTTTTCCTGTTTTAAATGTTATTCAAAACCAGTTGAAGATTTAAATATTTGTTGAAATTCGATACATATATCAGTATAATCATTGACAGTATGTTTATCTGAATAAAAAAAAAGATTAAAAAGTCGATTTTGCATGAAAGGAACAATATGTACAACATTGCTTATCACACACTACCCCCCTCCCCCTCTTCCAGTGAATTTTACAAAATACAAGATATTTATATACTAGCTTACATATGGTCAGGGAAGTGGACACCCTAGGTCATTTGTGACAGTGCAGAGTGTATCGAAGGTGTGGAAAAATTTATTCCCTGGGAAGTACTCGTCAGGCATAATTTATGCCGGGATCAAGCTATGAAAATCACGGAGACATCTGAAGACTGTAGTTAATCACACACATCCCTTGCTGAGTCTGCTGACACAGGACATGGATCCGAGTATGGAGGTTGCTAGTCCTTGGACGTGTTTGGGGTGCACAAGACCTGTTTGCAGGTAGCATAGTTTTGTTAAAACTAAAGGCGTGCGTCCGTCATGACGCAAATTATGCACGGTTCGATGCTGTTGAAATTCCGCCGAGGATCTGTTACAAAAGTCTAAGCAGTTGTATGACTCACCGATATAAAT
The DNA here is from genome assembly GCF_021130785.1 of Homalodisca vitripennis. Taxonomy (NCBI): domain Eukaryota; kingdom Metazoa; phylum Arthropoda; class Insecta; order Hemiptera; family Cicadellidae; genus Homalodisca; species Homalodisca vitripennis. The sequence continues at coordinate 41,718 of NW_025781420.1, read as the reverse complement.
AGAGCTAAAAACTGTCCTGGAAGACTAACGGTTATCCAGCAATACATATCCTTTTGAAGTCGTTAAAATTAAACATATACATTTAATTTAGTACCTAAATTTAGTTTTTAAAATATTTTAAAAAATTTGCTTTAGTTTCTTTTTTTTAACTTTGTAAAATACAATATTAGAACACAAAATATAGGATCACGTGTTGTGATCACAATAGTTCGGTAGAAGTACAAAGTTGTTATAGTTTAATATTTTTAAAGTTCTTATTTATGTTTAATAGACATATTTTTATTTCACTTAACCCTTGATTTTAACTGTGAATCTCCAATAGCTTTAGTTTTATCCGCAAGTAAAGTTTCTTTTGGTTTCATTTCGTAACTTTGAGTACAATGTAAAATTTCAACATATGTATAAAAGATTTTAAATATTTACTTTGGAAGAAGAATTTTATTCATTTTTTATTCCTTGCTAGAGGTATTTTTATATTAGAGAAAAGTTCTCAAGAAAGTTTGTACAGTGATAAAAGAGTAAAATATTGAAATATAAAATAGAATCTTTTCAAACTGTAATAAATCAAGTAATATCGAACATTGTTTTTGACCTTATTCTCTATCCGTTTATGCAACTGATTTGCAAATAGTAAACCAGGAAATCATAGTTCAATCTAAACTAATCAAAGTTTAATTATGATCTCTGCAGCCGATATTTCTCACCCTCGTTATAATTTTACATAAACTAGACTTGTATTCCTGTCTCCGTTGTAAGGATTTGAGGTCTTTGTCCCCCTTACTACCGCCCCGCCCCGCATCACGTTTTACATAGAACATATTGTGCCACACCCCAACCCTATTGTGTACGCTGTTTACTTTTTTAATTAGTGTATAGTACTTTATAACATTTTTTACTGTACACTTATTTACTCTAGCCTTAGTTTGTGTTAAGTTTGTACTTTTTTATATAACTCCAATGAGCTAAACTTATTGACTACGCAGACACAGCTGATTTCAAGAGAAACATTCACTTGATCTCTTCTATTGTCTCTAATTAGACTTTGGTACATTTTGCAAAAATTAAAAATGAAAATTGTAATGCCATGCTTATTATAATCTTATGGAATATGGATGGAACTTTAATTAAATGGAAAGGCGCTTTAATATACTGTAAATTGTTATTAATGATCGATATTTAAATTGACATATGAATATTTACAATTTGCCGAATCTGCCATCGATGTCATTTTTTTTTAGTGATTCCATTATTCATTTAAATTCACTAATTGCACCCTTGAGAACAACTCCTTCCATACACAAGAGATAATAAATTGATTGCAATTATTTTCAGGACAATTTTGCATTACTTTAGTAAGTTTATCAATTATTAGGTAATAATCCTAATTAATATTGGAGTATTTGATGTAGTTCTATAATTACGTACCAGAAACATTTAATGTATAGAAGTAAAACGAATTATATTAATCTTAAAATAAGTTAATATATACTGTATTAAACAGTGAATGAAATTTCTGTTATTTTTTCAACTCTATATACTCAATTATAACATATTTTTAGCCCATAAAATTATAATATTATGCTGTTTACTTCTTTAAATCTGTTGCTACTGAAAGTTTCGAATTCCTTTTTCATCTTTTTCATATTTACGCATTCACTACACAAGCCTTTTTAGGCAATGTCTCGAAAGATTTTTCTCTGGAAGATGCTTTATTTTTAATAAGAGCTACACTTTGTACGGTCAAGGTCATCAATATAAGTGAGACTTATCCTAATCTGTGTAACTATAGTTAATAATATTTTATAAAATGCTTTCAAATTTGTTAATTGCACCATCAGGTTGTCTTAGTATAAATAAATTAAAATTGTAATAACAAATTTGAGATTTTAGTGTTTTTTCATTTTAAGTTTTAATGAAACTAATGGAATTTTTCAGAAGTTATAAGTTGTAAAATTAAGTTTTAGTTAAATATAGCATCTGGTATTTTCAAACCGATGCACCCTTTATAACATTCAATTTAATTAAATTTCAATATAATATATTTCATTTAATCTAACTTAATATTCGATTATTTCCCTAATGAACTATAAAAACGAATAAATTATTGAACAGAGTTGGTCTATTACAATGAATAATTTAGTAAAATGTCGATTCCATTGAGATTACAGTCTAGGTCTTTATTTTTTGTATTCTCTGTGTTTAGTAAAATAAATAAATAAAACTGTCTGACTAAATCTAAAACGGGGCATTGAGAAAATCAACAACTACTATTTGTTTTAATCTGTTGAGATGTATATCATGCGTAATAATAGATTCGTAGTTTTAAGATTTTTTTCGTAATTGCTTGTCGGATAATGTATATAAAAAAATGTCCATATCTAAATGCACGGTTTTTTCGGTATGTTTGTTTTGTACTTTATTATATATGTACTTTCAGCTACATCTTTATTTGGCATGACAAATACTTAAAATTTTGGCTTAGAGAGATGTGTTTGTAAAATTACTTGAACAACATAAATTGTAATGATTTAGTAACATGAACTTTCATAGAAATGAGATAAAAATCGTTCAATCGTTTTCATGTCAAACGTAGCCTGCTCGTAAGAAATTTTTCAAACAGGGTTTTTAAAATCTACATTTTAGAAACATAAATGTTTATTTTATTTTTGCAATACTTAGCAAAAACAACTTCTATTTTATATCGTTTATCATTACATAAAATAACTTCAAAATAAAAATTAAACCAGCTAAATGTGTAAAGCACTACGAGAGCAACTCTATATCGAACATGCTTACAGTAAGGTTTTACACAGAACAGCGCAAAACAGATAAATGGAAAATATAATCTGTTCAATGTTTTGCAGCTACATGTCTCAAATGTCCCTATACAACGCATTATATAAATACATTTCTCGTAAATAACATCTGTCAAGTTAGGATAATTATTAATGTATATATCTTCAAAAATGTTTATAATTTAGTACATACAATGTATAATTAAAACATCAAATTGTGCCTGTCTGTGTGTTCGCGTGTGTGTGTTTTACTCAACAAACGGAAAAACTATCAAAATTGAAATTTTTACATGGACATTTTTAGGATCCCTGGTTAACGGCCTATTTTTTATTTCAAAAATCCTTTTGCCCCCCTCCCACAACTACCAACTAGTCTGTATAGTCCGTGGGTAAATTCCATCTTGGTATGTAACGTTGTATAGGAATAAAAAATTATTAGGAATTGAAAGAGTCTGTTAAATATAATTAAATATTCTGTGTAAATATTCTTTCTTAAAAGCACATCCATATAATTAATTTAATTTAAGCATATTTATTTACACAGTATTTTTTTTACATTTTTAGGCTTGAAAAAATTTACAAAAGATTGATAGTATACTTATATTTTAACCTGATCTGCAACCGCTGTTTGAACTCAGAGTAAGAAAATATACTTATAGGATAATTAAAAGTGATTGTATAAATATACAAAATATACTTTTAACTTACAGTTTTATCCAAATATTAAGAATGGATTGTCTGGTCAGTATTGCAGTATTGCAGATATCAAATACCAAGTTTACTATATAACTTAGACTAAAAAATTTAATGGTTGTTATAAAACCCATCTTAAATGTCATTTGACAGAAGTAGGCTTCTCAGACTTGTGCATATATACATGTGATATTATATGAAAACCTTCGACGAAAAAAATTTGCATTGCATTATTAAACCCCTTAAATTATTATATTAATTTTGTGCACACCCACATGCGTTTTTTTAACGTAACGAAGGTTAATATTTAGCCTTTTAGCGTCCATGTTGGAATATAAAATTATCTTCGACAAATTAAAAGAATAAGACACGTATATTTATACATTAAACTGCAACACAATATTTTTTGTTTTTATTAAACTGAATTGAAAAAAAGTGACTGTTTGACCGAATAGTATAGTAAAGTGACGTGAACATAAATGTTTGTTCGAATGGGTGAATAGAGAGGCGAATTAACTGATGATTGCTATAACTGATGTCGGAGTCGTCAAATAACTTATCTGCATGCATGATCGGTTAATAATGCTTATTATTGTATGGTCTAACGTAATTATCTATTCACATTTATGGAAAATATCATTGTTACTTTTGTACGTGGACGTAATTATTACTATATTTGAATGGTTCCCCTAGTATTACTGACGTCAGGATTTAATATTAACAAAAAGTATTATAATATATTTTTTAATCTTATACCGCATCAAGTAACTGTACTTATCATGCATAGTTCTCATTGATATATAGGTAACCATGTGTTATTTTTTTTAATTAATAATACAATTTTTTTAATAAAAAGAAACAGTTTCAAAACTTGTAATAAATGAAGACATTTAAAAGAGATATGTAATTTGCCTTGTCATTAATGTAATTCACTGACACCATTTAATTCATAAGACCGTTTTCTAAGAAAACTATTTATTTTTAAACCTTTTTACATAACCGCGTTCTATTTTCAAATTTCACATCTTCTATTACGTAACTAGTTTTGAGTATATTTAAAATTTGGTGGCTAAATGTAGTATATATATATAAATTGTGTGATAGCTGGCTTTAAGTAACTTTCATTTTATCACAATAGCATGTATTCTTGATTTTTATTTCCTTGATTTTTGTACAAGTATTATATGGAATGTTTTCTTTTTTTAGTGACTATTTTTGTTTATTCCCTCCTGCAATTAGGATACAGAAAACTTTAGGTAACTTCATTTAATAGATTTGTTATTTTATAGATGAACGTGACGATTCTTAATTGAACATTCATTTGATCAAAACTAAGAACGTATCTTATTCCAAACTGTTGCTTGGTAACCATAAATTTTATGTAAGAAATAGCTATAAAAGTATATTTCAGCAACATATTCCATCACATCGCTCTTTGCCATTTTTCAAACGTCTCTTGTAATAATCTACACAAAAATTAGAACTATTCCCCAAGTGACTGTGGGGTAAACTGTGTTTTATTTCAGAAGCGTTATATCTGAAATTTCATATCTTAATGTTCTAAGTGATATTTCACATTGCTTCTGATACAATGCAACTCAAACGATTCTTTGTTCTATTAGGACAAGAAGTTTATAAAATTTGCACCTAATCCTGTAAGGATATTTGCTCTGCTTCCGGATTGACACAATATTCTGGATGGGCAAGGTTGGGGGTAGAGGCAGCCTCCTATTGAGATTCAGGGGCACTAATCTCAAGTCATGTCCCCTCGGAAGAAGGGAAAGCCAGCTCTGAACCAGCCTCTCCAGTCAAAGCAGGTAGAGGTAGCACCCTATTGAATTACCCTTGCGGCCCATAATCTCGACATTTGCGGTTAGTGATGTTTATAAACCAGCCAGAAGTGAAGCCTCTGGGGAAACTCAAACAATTAATATGTATGAACGAAGGTATATCCCCTAGCATCTGTGAGTTAAGGTATGGTCATTAAAATAAATATACATCTCAGAAACTTATCCCGTCTGTTTGTTGAGTGCCATGATTCAAAATTTTGTAAGAGGAATTTAATTTGGAAACTGATGTAAGCTGAGAAGCTTCCTTCAGCAACTCTGAGACATTGAATTTTGATTTGAAAAAATCCAATATCGGCACTCAATACTCTTCCATTGATCCTGACGGCTTCAATATTGGCTCTAACAGGGATGAGATTTGGTCAGTTATTCTGAACAAAGATAAGCTCCCTACCATTTTAAGGCAGGTCAACTTAAAATTAAATATCTCATCGGAAGTAAACATCTCGGCATCTCGTTACTCCAAGCAAGTTTTCATTTAAAGGACTCATGCACGAGTATTATATGGAGTCCCAATCTAGAATAAGAAGCTTCCCACTGCAAACTGTGATGTGTCTTATAATGAGTAAACATTTTCTGCAATCAAACTTGTCATTTTACTAAAGGATGGCTTTTTACATTACCTCCAATAGTGCGTTAATCGGACCATTACCATGAAAAAGTAATGCGTTCTTCTCCTAAATTTGGAGAACTAACGACTGGACTTCATGTAATTCGTCTATTTGTGCAAAAAGTGTTAATAGAAACTAGAGGGTTTAAACTTGATACACAGGCTCCTCTTGGTCCAAGAAAGATTTCTATTAATTTAAAAGACAAAAGTATAAAAGGAAGGCACTACGTCCGTCTGTGGGTTACCTCTTTCGTTACGTTAATTTCCTTCGATCCTCAATTGTCACGTTTGTTTTAGTATAGCATCAAAGCTATTTCACTGAACTGTTACTAATAATTTTTTAACTTAAAATATATTTACACTTAAGCAATAGAAAGTTAGTGGGCTTTAATTATTATTTACCACACATCACGAAAAAGGGTGAATTTCTCGGCAAAATCTATTGGTTATTTCATTACAAAACGTATGTTACTAAGTCACATGTTAAAATGCCATATGGTTGAACTCAATTTGCTTGCAAAATAAATGTATTCTCTGATTTTCTCGATGCCATTATAATTATCCATAAGACAAATGGAAATATGTTTTTAAAACGCTTCCCCAAATCTCATCTAGTAGCATGTACAATCATAGGACATAATGTTACTTACAGAGAACATAATGTTACTTACATAGAACAGAATTTTACTTACAGAGAACATAATGTTACTTACATAGAACAGAATTTTACTTACATAGAACATAATGTTACTTACATAGAACATAATGTTACTTACATAGAACATAATGTTACTTACAGAGAACATAATGTTACTTACATAGAACATAATGTTACTTACACAGGAAATAATGTTACTTACATAGAAAATAATGTTACTTAGAGAGAAATAAAGCTTTATCCAAAATGCCAAGTCTACAGATGAATTCGAGCTCAAGATATCGCGCGTAGAGACAGAAATCCAGACATTTAATTTTTTTGTAGTCTCTCAAGTGACAGGCTTCACTAACGTTCAATCAAAATAACGTTAATGTAATGTAATGTTGTACTGTAAAACAGTAATGTTGATGTCTGGGAGGAAACATTGCAGTGTAAAGAATCACACTATTGGGATTTTGGTTTATTTATTTTGATTACAACTAAAGGTTTAACAGTTTGCTCTAATATTTATAATTCCATACCGAATGTGCGTTCATAAGTATATAATGGGGTGAAAAAATTTAAAATCCATTTATTTCACATCCTTATATTCCCCAATTTCAGTAAAATAGTTGTATAATATTCGTTTTTAAGATGTATGTTCTTAAATACAGTATTCCACACAAGCGTGAATAGATTGTGGGACAAATTTATTTTCTTCTCTCTCTCTCTCTCTCTCTCTCTCTCCTCTCTCTCTCCTCTCTCTCTCTCTCTCTCTCATCTCTCCTCTCCTCTCTCTCTCTCTCTCTCTCTCTAAGATTAGTTAAATAAAAAAATTTAGTATGTATGGAAGGATTTAAAAATATAAAATACCTCATTAATTACGGAAGTCTGCTGTAAACCTCCGTTTTATAAATAGAGGATCACTTAGGAAGTAGAAATACTGACCTCGCCCTAACAGTTACTAAGATTACATTTTTCATAAGAAGACAGGAAAGCTGAGACTCGCAGGATAGTGGTACGAGATGAGGAGTACAATCAGCTTCGTGTGCAGGACAAAATTGCACTGGTATATGAAGGATTAGTTGCACATGCTTTATAAGGCTAATATCTCATATGAGTTTCAAATAAGAATTCATTAGATTACAACGCTTTCAAACTTTTTTGTTGCTAGAACACATCTACACTATATTAAATGATCTCAGCATATTGAAATAGTAATTTAAAGCTGAATTATCCTAGTAACTCTGCATCATATATGAAATTGCACGAAGTACTACCTTACAATGATCCCTTAAACAACGGGAGTTTTTGGACATAATGAACATGTGAAGTTATGTGAATTTCTTTTAATTTCATAATTTTTGAGATTATACAACACAAATATAACATCTGAAAATTTTAAACTAAAATAAACAGCGTTAAATTATACCAAATATTTTATAACTTTACGTACTACGAGTATACACTCTACTTTACCATTTTCAACTTTTCTATATTTTGATATATTTCTACATAGTTAAGGCTGCCATTCTTATAACACACACAAAATAAAGAAAATAGTGTAATATATTCATTGCATGCTTTTTCTTACAAATACGAAAAGTGGGTGATAAAAAATAAATAAATAAAAATATTTTGAAATATGTTTACAACCACCATTCATTATGATATGTTATTTTCTTTAATACGTCTCAATCAGCTTAAACATTTTGAAAAGTTACTGTGATGCGATTATTCAATTTAATTATATGATATTTTACCCAAACCAACAGACGGACTAGCTAGACAATGTTGAAGATGGAGATTGTATTAGCTATTATAACCAATTTGATCTTAATTCAATCACTACATTGAAAAACGCAGTTTTTTATAAGCCTGAAGAAGATATACTTGCTATCGAAAGACCTCACAAAATAAATAGTTATGAATATTGGTTCTAGTGTTTGTCTTCAGATGAGATGCCTTACTTGTTTTCAGCTGAAAACTTGAATGGTGGAGTTTGATAGAGTAGTATGTGGACACCGTGTATATCAAAAACAAATATTTACCGAGGGTAGCTTCTGTTTAGTTAATCTAATGTTGCATTTCTACCACACATCGAACCATTTCTCATCCTAATTACACAAACTGAAGTTGCGCTTCTCTATTTGCTTTTTATACAGTCTCCAATGCAGACAACCGCCAGATAAACTAAAATAATGTGATCACTTAATATGACCTAGTTTAGACTGCAGTGGAACAGTATAAACTGATGTAACTCGAGATTAATAAGGTCGCATGTGTAGAATGTTCCCAAAAACTGTATACTTTCTGTTGGTTGTGTGATTGTATATTGAGCCGGTTCAATACCTATATCTCCCCGGCTCATGTGTATTTTATATAGTGTATGTGTGTGTGGTTTATTGGCTGCAGAGCCCACTGACCTTTTGAAGGCGTTTAGCCTTTCCGGTAGAGTGGTAGAGACTCCGAGCCGTGGTGTACAAGTTAGGAGTAGCTCCAGTTTTAATATATTTTGTTTATTTAAGTGTTTGTTAGTTTTGCTGAGCTATACTCCTTCTGACATGTGCGGCTAAGTTTACGGCCCCTCACTGATGAGTAAGTTTTGCTTTCTTTTAAATTTTAGTGATTATTTTTATTTTTCAAATTGTGAAGGTTAAGAGCACATGGTTTTCCAAATTGTAGTTTTGCCTTTTATTAAATTTTAGTACTTCTGGCTGTTAACTAATTTTTAAATTGGCTTTCAAATTAATTCTCTTACACCTTTATTAGTTTTCACCCTTTCTATTCGGCTTAAATTAATTTTCTGTCTCTCAGTGAGGATCAGTCCTAGGCTATATGTTACAGTTCATTTTTATTCTGCAGCCAATATTGTTTGTTATGTGTCACTTGTTATGTAGTTTTTGTAAACAAACCCAGAGAGACTGCTGAAGGTTCATTTTACTAAATTTTTAAGCCTTTCTGAGAGATGTTTACGTTCTTCGGGTCTTTTAGCCCATAACTCCCCCTTATAGCCTACTTGGTTAATTTAAGGCCTTCTGCCATCAAATTTTAAATTTAGATTCCTGTTAATAGGCTGCTACTTTTGGCCATCAGTTTTTATTTCTAATAATAAATTTTTTTTTTACCAAGAGTAAAACGCTTAAATTTTTGTTCTGTGACAGAGGGGATTTTCATACTAACTTTCTTTGGGGTTGTTGTTTTGAGTTGGGAATTTTATTTTAAGTGCAGAATGCCCTTCCCCTGCTTTTCACCAATTTTGAGCCAATTCTGTCAATAAATGCTTGTTTTAAAAATGTTTGAACCAAATTGTTACGTATGGTAGGCTACTGCGTATACCTCAAATAAATTCCTTTATAACTTATTGTTTTAGTCTTTTAAATGGAATATCTTGTTTATTTATTGTTTTCTAATGTTACCAGCTTCTATATTAAGGTTTATTTTAATTTTTATCAGTAATTGATTGGTCTGTGATATTTTGAAATTTTGGTAATTTAACTTAACTTAAAATTCTTGATAGATAACTTTTGGCAACTTTACTTTTATTAAAATCTATATTGTTTGGCAACTATTTATTAATTATTATTAACTTTAAAAGGGTACTAGGCTGAAACCTGGTTTCAGGGTCCAGGAGATGAGTTGATTTTCTGCTGTCATCTCTCCATCATGCGTGGTCGCAGAGAACCTTCGCTTTTGCGCTCTGCTGAAGGACGGCCACCATGATGGACATTGCTACTAGTCAACATCTGTGATTACCCTGCTCATATTCTTTATTTATTTGTTATTGTTATTGTTGCCATTTATATAGTTTATATTTTGTTATTTAATTTTAAGTTAGTTTTAGATATTATTTAGTTATTTCTTGGATTTCATTAGGAGCCCGCCCTTAGCCGAAGGATACCGGTGGAATTGGCATTTCTTGTTTCAAATTATGGCGTTTCTAATATTTGTATGCAGGTGCACCTGATAAGGATTGTTTCAGGAATATACTACTGCAGGCACTTTTTATTTTTTTTTTATTTTTTTTATTTATAGTATCTATACTTATATATTTATATTGACTAGATAGGCCTATGTTGTGTCTTAGTAAATGAACCTGAGTATGCTGACCACGGTGTTCTTTTTTTTTACCTAGTTTAGTTTTGATCCGGCATCCCGTTCGCCACCATGGGCGCGCGCTTCCCTGATGGTTTGCTGTGGGTGTGCGAGCGGCGATGTACGGTTTCAATGGTAGCAGAGCGTGGTTAGCTGCTCTCTCAGCTGTCTCTCAGTTCTGGTTTTGTTTGTTGGTGTAGGTTAGTGTTAGGTAGGGGGAGGTTAGAGTACACAATTTTTTTTTCATTAGGAGCTCGCCCTAGCACAGGATACCGGGTGGAATTGGTTTAGTGTCTTGCTTCCTGCAGACTTACCCTTTGCAGGGAGCAAGGGACTCTAAATTGCTTAACCGCTAAATTTATCTAACTGTACTCTACTTCTCCCCTATCAATGTGTTGTTTTGTTATATTTATTGCTTCTGTGTTTGTAGGTTGTGGTTAGTGTATATTTGCAGGGTATCCTTCTATTAGGTAGCAGGTATTAAGTTCTTCACTTGGACCTCGTCAGTGTAAGCCTTTTGTGAGTTGAGTCCACTTAGGTTACTAAGTAATTGTTGCGTACGCTTTGTTGTTTATTGTTGTATTTATTTGTCTTAATTGTTTGGTATGGCGTTTTCCCTGGTGCCTGAATATCTACGCAAGCCCGAGTTGGTTTTTGAGGTCCTGGCGAGAGGACAGAAGCCCGAGGGAGATGTGAGGGCATTAAGGGCTCAATTACGGGCTTGTATAGCGTTGGACCGCAGCTGGAATGCAGAGTTCCAAATTAACACAGAATTTGAGTTTTGTAAAACCCGAATGGAGGAATTAGAAGACGATATTAATTTTGAGTCACTTCCCATGTCCGGGTCAGCAAAGGCTAGATTGGCATCTCAGCTTTTACATTGGCGTGACAGAATAGTTTTACTTATGTCAGCTCCTAGTTTAGACTCTGATATTAAAAGTTGGGCTTTTTCGGCCAGTAACAAATTAAAACAAGCCTTAGATGGTTTGAGTGAGGTGCGCTCGGTGTGTGAAAGAGAAGGGGGTACTATTTACCGCTGTCACTCCAACGGAGGTTCCCACTACCATTACTTTGGCTAACCATCCTCCGGCTCTTTCTTTCGAGCCTCCCAGAGTTACTATGTCTCCGATGGGTAGTGGCCCTCCTGAAGCGGCTGGTGAGGCATCATCTATAGTTGTGCCTTCCTTTTCTAGCTTTGGCAAACTGCCCCATCCTTTGGGGAGTGTTTTACAAACACTTCCCCAGAGTTGATGGGCTTGACACTAATTTACTTATCCATTTCCTTCTGGAAGTTTTTAAGCTAAGAGAATTTCCTGGTATGACAGATGCCATGCTTATGCAGATTTTAGCGCAGTTTTCCTTAAGGCCGCTTTTTGACTGCAATGTTGCTTTTTGACTTAAGGCCTAGACAGCCTTCTAGACTGCCTTAAGAGAGGTGCCACCTTTGACCAGTTTCACGCCGAGATCTTGGAGTTCTTTGTACCTGCTCGGGTTAGGGAGCGCTTGCGGGTGGAACGCGTTTATCGTCCTCAGGCACCAGACGAGACGTTGAGCCATTTTGTCGGGGAGATACGGGATGTAGCCCGGGTGTTGCGCTTGAGCTTGAGCGAAACGGAGTTGGTGAGCCTTATTTTGGAGGGCATTAAACCTGAAGAACGCTCCCGTTTGATTTTTTGTAGCCGTCCCGCATCTTTTGCGGATTTGGACCGCCTCTCCATCATCTCTAGAGGGGTTCAGGATGCGGATGTTCAAAGGGAGGCCATGTCGAGGCATCTTCCTCACTTGCCTCCGGGGCCGGTCCATGCTCTGGTGCAGTCTGAGCCAGCAGCTGCTCCTTCCCGTAGGCAGCCTCCTACCTGTTATGGCTGCAAGCAAGTGGGACATATTAGACCGTTTTATCCATTTAATAAAAAAAAACTAGTAAGCTTGCGGACGAGTAAGCCCGACTCGTGCCGTAAAGGTAATTTTGAGGGCAAATATGTACCTAATTTTGATGGTAAAAGGGTAGCTGGTTTAATGCAGAACAGAAAGAAAACAGAAAGAAATAGACTTGGGGACAGTTATCATCGTTGGCCGAGAGGGGAGGTTGCTGCTCTGGCTGCGCAGGGAGTAAGGGCTGCCCGCTCAACCTGCCCACAACTGGATGTACTTGTGGGGAATGTGGTGCAGAAGGCCCTGGTTGATTCTGGGTCAGCACGCAGCCTGATTTCTTTGTCGTTTTTTGAAGATCTAAAATCCTCTGGGCTAATACGGCAGGTTGAGCCTAGTTCACTTATCTGCTGGACTGCTTCACGCACACCTTTACCTATTATCTGTAGTGCCCAGATTCACATCAAAATTAATTATTTCTCTTGGGATTGGAGCTTTTTGGTGGCTAAGGACCTGACTTTTCCTTTCATCTTGGGAGCAGATTTTATCGGAAAAAACTGGCATGATTTTGGATTTGGCCTCCAGTCATGTTTTCTTTGCTTTCGCCAGGCGGGTGCTCGTTCCCTTTTCAGATGTCGAGTCTCGTGGGACTGCTGCCTTAGAGATGGAAGATAAGAGCTTGACTCCTCCTGACCAACTAGGACATCTTACGCCGAAAGAGGCTGAGGACATAAGGCAGATTTGTTCCAGTTTTCCTGAAGTCCTAACTGACAAACTGGGCACGACCAATCTCTTGGAATACGAGATTCGTCTTACAGACACCCGTCCTGTACGTTCCCATCCATATAAGCTTGCTCCGCCCAAGATGGAAATTCTGAGAAATATGATTGATGATTTACTTAAGAGTGGGGGTAAATCGAGCCGTCTTGCTCAAATTTTTCCAGTCCAGCAGAGGCTGTTGAGAGAGACAAGGGCAGGACACTGGAAGTGGTATGTGGTGTGATCTGGTGGCGTGATGAGAACAGCCAATGGCATTTATTCAAACTAATCACCCCATATGACGTCACAGCATCATAGATCATACAGTTGGTCTTTGGCTGTGGCTTTAACTTGCCAGTAACAATTTATAATATGTATAATAATTATTATTATAATTATTATTGTAATTCAATACATTACATTTCCTCCCTTCCAAATTTCAAAATAAATTGAATTCACACAAGTCATAGATAAATTAAACAATACAAGTGTAATAATAAATATATAATAAACACATATAAATATAAATAACACATATCATTATTAAATGTCATCCTTAAGTACTGTAAGTTATTTACAAGTTTAATTTCTCTACAGGTTTCCTAATACGAGTTGGGTATCTGTTTGTATGATCAGCTGTTCTAGTGACAGGAGAAGGAACAGCTGAGGGTAGAGAAAGACGTGGTCTAGAATGAGGGGTAGTGATGTGACATGGAGAGGTATGATGCGGTGAGGAGGGGGAGAGACCAGCTGATCTAGTGAGGTCAGTGTTACTAATTCTGACTGGGCTTGGAGTTGGCGGACAATGAGCGCCTGCCTCACGCTCCGCAACTGTACGGTCCTGAGATGGTGGAATTTGACTGTCACTGTCAACAATACTACTGTGTAGTCCTATCAGCTGATCAATATGTCTACTCCAAATTAGACCAGTTTTTGTCATAACAGAATACATCACATTATTTAACTGTTTTATTACAATGCCCTCTATCCATTTGTCTTTAGAGCGATAATCTCTCACTAATACAGATTGATTAGGAAATAGAATTCTCGTTTTTCTACCGCCAAAATATTCTTTTTGTTTGTCCTGTTTTAATTGCACAGTTCTGGCTATATTAGGTCTGAGTAAATCTAGCCTGCATCTTAGTGGTCTATTAAACATTAATTTGGCAGGTGTCTCGTTAGTAGTGCTATGAATGGAGTTTCTGTAATCAAATAACATCCTATTCAAGGCTACTTTTAGTATCAATATTTTCTTGAAAAGCCAATCTTATTTTACGTTTAGCATACTTAACTGAGTTCTCAGCCTGACCATTAGACTGAGGATGATAAGCTGGTGAAAATGTATGTCTTATACCATTAAGTTGCATGAAATTTTTAAATTCAACTGAGGTAAATGGTGGTCCATTATCACTATGGATAGTGACAGGTAATCCAAATCTAGAAAATAGTTCTCTTAACTTTTCTATAGCTAGCTTAGCTGAAGTAGAGCCTACTTCAAATACTTCCAACCACTTAGTGTAAGCATCAATTACTACCAAGTAGGTCTTATCTTTGAAAGGACCCAAGTAATCAATATGCAATCTTTCCCATGGCATAGATGGATAGTGCCAAACATGTAGATTACTCTTACTAGGACTAGAACGTTCCATAAGACAGGAAGAGCAATTGTTCGCTAGGCTTTCAATGTTTTCATCTATATTTGGCCACCAAATATAGGATCTTGCTACTGACTTCATTTTTACAATTCCCAAGTGACTCGCGTGTAACTCATTTAATATGTAGCTACGCAACTTGTTAGGAACAACAATTCTATATCCCCACATAACAATGCCATGCTCAACTGTTAGCTCGTCCTTCCTTTGGAAATAAGGTAACAATTCCCTATTCTCTCCTGACAAAAAATTTGGCCATCCGTACATCACATAGTTATGTATTTGTTTTATAATAGGATCATTTTGGGTTTCAGCTTTTACATCTTCAAAAGTTAAAGGTACTGAACTTTCAGCGATACAGTGTAAATAGGTACCTTTCCACCTTGGTTCATTGTTATTATTTACAACGTGTTTAGTGCTTAATGGTAAGCGTGATAATGCGTCTGCGTTACCATGCTTTTCTGACCTTACATACTGTACATCAAAATTGTATCCACTTAAAAATAATGCGTATCTTTGTAATCGGCTTGCTGCGAAAACAGGTAAACCCTTTTTCGGTCCAAATATGCTAATTAAAGGTTTGTGATCAGTACACAATGTGAATTTTTCGGCCATACAAATATTGATGAAATTTCCTTACTCCATATACTACTGCTAAAGCTTCCTTATCTATTTGTGAATATTGACATTCTGCTGGTGATAAAGTACGAGAGTGGTATGCAATAGGTTTCTCAACGCCTTCAGGGGTTTATGATACTAAGTAAGCAGCAGCCCAGCCCTGTCGAGCTTGCGTCTACTGCTAGTTTTACAGGCAACTTTGAATCATAATGCGCCAAAACTGGTGCTTTAGTCAAAACATCCTTGACATGGCTAAATGATTTGAGACATTTTTCATCAAAATCAAATGGCACGTCCTTTTTTAACAAGTTGTACAACGGACTCAAGATTGTTGACAAATTTTTGATAAACTTTCCATAATAATTTACCAAGCCAATAAAAGCTTTGACTTGAGTGACAGATTTAGGTACAGGTGCTTGATTTATAGCTTTAATTTTAGATTCAGAGGTATGCAGTCCATCTTTATCGATACTAAAACCAAGATACTACTCGATTTTGTCTACAAAGAATGTACATTTATCTTTCTTTACGGTAAATCCTTTTTCACTCAGGCGTTTACAAACCTCTTGCAACCTACTTACATGAGTTTTCGTTATTAGGTGCGGTGATAAGAATATCATCCATGAACACTGATATGCCTTCTAAATTATGCAAAGATTGTTCAATAACTCTTTGAAATATGCCTGGGGCTGATGAGATTCCATAAGGCATTCTACAATATGAGAAAAGACCCTTATGCGTGCTAATTGTACATAATTTTTGTGACTCACTATCTAACTTTAATTGCATATAGGCTTGACTAAGATCTATTTTAGAGAAACGTTCTCCATGCTGTAAATTTGCAAATAAATCTTCTATTCTAGGTATAGGGTACTTGTCTACTTCTAGATACTGATTTAGAGTAACTTTAAAGTCTCCACATAACCTAATTTCACCGTTCTTTTTTAATACTGGTACAATGGGCGTTCCCCATTCCGAGCTGCTTACTGGAATTAACACTTGTTCGTCAACTAAGCGTTGTAGTTCTTTTTCTACCTTACTTTTCAATGAGAATGGTATCGGTCTTGGCTTAAAATACCTAGGTCTAGCATTTTCTTTTAGATTTAGTTTTACTGGTTCGCCTGTATACTGACCTAGTTTCTCAGTGAACACTTCTGGAAATTGATTAGTTAGCTCGGACGTCATTGTCTCGAAATTAGCCTTGTTATCTATAGGTCTGTTTATAACACACAAGTTATTTTTAAACGAAATGTCAACTCCCAGTACTTTAAGCCAATCACGACCCATTAAAGGATGTGAACCTCCTCTAATCACATACAAATCTAAGCATTTATGTATTTTCTCATAGCAAACATCAACATTAACTTTGCCCACAGGTATAATAGGTTCATTAGTGTACGAACTCAAAGTTAGGTCGTTTTCTAACAATTTACAAGAACTAAAATTATTTTCATAAAAATCCTCACTACACACTGTGACACTAGCTCCAGTATCAACTTCAAATATGGTTTCTCGACCTTGCACTAGGACTTTAATCTTAATTGGGTCAACTCTAATTCTTTTACGGTGAGTTTCATTTACTTTAAATAAATTCTGTATGTCCTCGACATAACTCTCAAGATTTTCATCACTCTGAACATAATTCTTAGAATTATTTGAATCTGACAGTTCTGAACTATCATTTACAAAATTATGTATCTTATAATCTTTGTTTTCTTGTTTTGAAAATTAGACTGATAAGATATACCTTTCTTAACTTTCGAAAGCTGATTGTCTGGTAACTTACTAATTTCAGTAGATCGACATACCTTAGATATGTGATTTCTTTTACCACATTTGTGACACACAACACCAAACAATTTGCACTGCTTCCTATAGTGACCACACTGCCCACAGCACGTACACTGCACCTTGACTTCGTGCCTTGCGTTGTAGCTCGCGCTGCCACCGCTGCCGCCGACTCTCACATGTGGGTGGTGATGCGCTGCCATCCGCTGGACCCGGCTGCCGCCGTTCACTGTCAATGCCGCCGCATTCTTCTCCGCCGCTTCCACTGAGCATTCAGAGACGATTTTCACAGCCTGGTCGAAGGTTAGGGTGGTCTTTCCCAACAGCCTCTGCTTGGTCGACTCACTCCTGATGCCGCTCACCAGTCTGTCTCTGAGATAGTCGTTGAGGGATGCGCCAAACTCGCAGTATGCAGACAATTTCTTGAGGCTGGCGATGTACTCTGCGACTGATTCTCCTTCCTGTTGATTCCTTTTGCTGAATTTGTACCTTTCAGCTATGAATGATGGCTTCGGGTACAAATGGTCCTGAATTAATTAACAAATGGTACATAAATCTCGTAACAAACTGTACGTTTTCACACCCACGACTGTTAGTAACGTACTAACCTTTTTGTCGTCACTAATACTGTTACAGTCAACGAATAATTCAAATCGTTCAACATACGAATTCCAAGTTTCTGCACTGTTGTCGAAGTCACCGATTCCGCCAATAATTCCCGCCATTTTTACTGTTTCACTAAATAAAGACGAAATGTTCTAATTTACGACCTTGTCTTCCAACATCAAAATGTACCGATTTTGAGTCCACGTGACGCCAAACTACAGACACACTTCCTCCCACAATAATTTTCGGAGAAATTATTTACGCACAATCGAACAGGTTGCATTGCACTCGCGGGATCGCATTAATACCTCGTCGCCAATTGTTGTGTACGAGTTACGGGGAATCGGAATAAAAGACTGAATTAGTTTACATCATCGACTGTGCTCGGTTAAGGTTGGAGGGTAACTGAGAGAGAGACAAGGGCAGGACACTGGAAGTGGTAGGTGGTGTGATCTGGTGGCGTGATGAGAACAGCCAATGGCATTTATTCAAACTAATCACCCCATATGACGTCACAGCATCATAGATCATACAGTTGGTCTTTGGCTGTGGCTTTAACTTGCCAGTAACAATTTATAATATGTATAATAATTATTATTGTAATTCAATACATTACACGTTTCTAGTGCCGAAACCTAATGGGAAGTCCAGATTGGTCCTGGATTATCGAAAGCTCAATGCTCAGATAGAAATTGACTCCGTGCCTCTCCACGATTTGCATTCTGCTTTCGACTGGTTTTGGTAAGGCCAAGTATTTCTCCATTTTTTGATCTTAATCAGGCATATCATCAGATTCCTCTAAAACACGAGTCTCGACCTCTCACTGCCTTTTGTGTGCCTTGGAATTTGTACCAGTTCACCCGAGTGCCAATGGGCTTGGCTGTGGGGGCCCAGACACTCACCAGACTCCTGGATTCTATCTTTCATGATGTCAAATTTAAGTTCGTGTTCAACTATCTGGATGACCTGCTTGTGTACAATGAGAGTTATGAGGAGCACTTGACTTATCTAGAGGAAGTTCTAACTAGGCTGCGAGAGTCTGGCCTTACCGTCAATCCTGAAAAGGTGAGTTTTGCTCAGCCTGAAATATCGTTTCTGGGTCATCTTGTCTCTTCTCGAGGTGTTTGTATTGATCCAGAGAGAACCCAGGCAATCAGGGAGTTTCCTCCTCCTAAGGATGCCAAGGGGATTGCCCGTTTTGTGGGAATGATAAATTTTTATCGTCGCTTCATCCCCAATGTTGCTGAAGTGGCGGCCCCTCTGAACTCTCTTAGGAAAAAGGGTGCCAAGTTTGAGTGGGGTGAAGCGCAACAGACTGCTTTTGAGCAGCTGAAAGAGGCAGTGATGCAGCCTCCAGTCTTGGCTATGCCTGATTTCAGTCGTAAGTTCGTCTTGCAAACTGATGCTTCCTCCTTAGCCGTTGCTGCTGTTTTATCGCAAGAAGTAGATGGTATCCGGCAGCCCATAGCTTATGCTTCACGCACGTTAACCCCTTGTGAGAAGAAGAGTTGTTCTGTTTATGAGCTGGAATGTTTGGCTGTCGTGTTTGGAATTAATAAGTTCAGGCTTTACCTAGAACATAAGAATTTTTGTTGGAAACCGACAACCAGGCACTTTCTTGGCTCCTTGCCCACCCCCGTCAGCTCGGGAAGATTGGTCGCTGGGTAGTCCAAATTTCTGCCCTTAAGTTCACAGTGCAGCACGTGCGAGGCACCCAAAATATCATAGCGGACACTCTGTCACGCATGTATCACTTACCCAACGACCACCAGAATTTATCAGAGCCGCCATGTTGTGGCGTGCTCCTAGACTTTCCTCTGGCATTTTCGGACATTGTTCCACACCAACTTAAGGATCCCGAGCTGACTGCTATCATCAATGAGCTTAAAAACGGAGGTGCCCACCCTCCTTATTTTCTGTACCGAGGTTCTCTATGCTGCCGTGACAAGCAGCGGAGAAAACCTAAGTTAGTGCTGCCAAGCTTTCTTGTACCGATGGTCTTTCAGTATTTTCATTCTTCTCCTGTGGGCGGACATCTAGGAATTCATAAGACCATCGCGAAGATTAGGGATCAGTTCATCTGGAAAGGTATGGACCGGGATATTGCAGCTCAAGTACGTTCTTGTGAACTGTGCTCGCTAAGCAAACCCGCTCAAAATACCAAGTTGGGTCTTTTGTCATCTGAGGTGGCGGAAAAAAACCTTTGGAGAAGGTTTTCATTGACTATGTTGGGCCTCTCCCGCGTAGCAAGTCCGGAAATAAGTTCCTACTTGTTTGTGTGGATGCCTTCTCCAAGTTTGTTTGGTTTGTTCCCATTGCGGAGTGCTACCGCGCAGCTCACGGTGCAAGCACTTCGTAACCATTTTTTTCAACACTTTGGAATCCCCGCCACCTTAGTTTCCGATAATGGTTCACAGTTTGTCTCCAATATCTTTAAAAGAATGTGCTTTGGGCACGGAATCCGCCATGTGACTACTTCCCCTTTCTATCCTCAGCCTTCTCACGCCGAACGGTGTAATCGCAATCTTCGATCTGCTCTCATTGCCTTTCATGCGGAAAATCAGACCACCTGGGATCAACAACTACCTTGGATCCAATTTGCCTTTAATACGGCCCAGCATGAAAGTCACAAGGCGGTACCTTTCGAGTTATTATTTGGCTTTCCGCCAAACAACCCTTTGGCGAACCTTTGGAAAATTAGCGATCTTCTGCCACCTCCTGTTACTCCCGCTGTGAAAGCCACTTGGGAGGCAGCCAGGCGGAATCTCATTCGGGCTAAGGAGTTAGTAAGGAGGAAGTACAACCGAGGTCGTATTGCCAATCCCTTCCAGGTGGGGGATCTAGTTTACTGCAAGGCTCACCCAGTCAGTTCGGCTGTGGATAAAAGAGCTGCTAAACTTTGCTACAGGTGGACTGGTCCCCACCGCATCTTGAAGTTTCTGACTCCGGTGACTGCCCGACTGGGAGATCCTCAGTCCGAGAAGATTTTCAGGAAGGCGCACATATCCCATCTGAAGCCTTGCCGGAGTCATCCGTGATTTCTCTTTAGTCTGTGCGGGAGGGTTTTAGGTCCAGAGGCCTGATCACCTCTGCTCCTTCTTCCTGATCAAGGTTCCTGTTTTCTTCTTTGTACCCACGCTACTCTTGGAGGGATTTCTTGCCTCCAACTGGATTTTCTTGGTTTTTCCTTCTGCTGACTTCAGGGTTTCCGGTTTATAATTCTTCAACCATTGGGGGGAGAGGCATTTTGTTTGGTTCTTCATTTTGAAGAAATTAACAGAGGGGAGTTCCACCTTTTGGGGGGGGGGAGTCTGAGCCGGTTCAATACCTATATCTCCCCGGCTCATGTGTGTTTTATATAGTGTATGTGTGTGTGGTTTATTGGCTGCAGAGCCCACTGACCTTTTGAAGGCGTTTAGCCTTTCCGGTAGAGTAGTAGAGACTCCGAGCCGTGGTGTACAAGTTAGGAGTAGCTCCAGTTTAATATATTTTGTTTATTTAAGTGTTTGTTAGTGTTGCTGAGCTATACTCCTTCTGACATGTGCGGCTAAGTTTACGGCCCCTCACTGATGAGTAAGTTTTGCTTTCTTTTAAATTTTAGTGATTATTTTTATTTTTCAAACTGTGAAGATTAAGAGCACATGGTTTTCCAAATTGTAGTTTTGCCTTTTATTAAATTTTAGTACTTCTGGCTGTTAACTAATTTTTAAATTGGCTTTCAAATTAATTCTCTTACACTTTTATTAGTTTTCACCCTTTCTATTCGGCTTAAATTAATTTTCTGTCTCTCAGTGAGGACCAGTCCTAGGCTATATGTTACAGTTCATTTTTATTCTGCAGCCAATATTGTTTGTTATGTGTCACTTGTTATGTAGTTTTTGTAAACAAACCCAGAGAGACTGCTGAAGGTTCATTTTACTAAATTTTTAAGCCTTTCTGAGAGATGTTACGTTCTTCGGGTCTTTTAGCCCATAACTCCCCCTTATAGCCTACTTGGTTAATTTAAGGCCTTCTGCCATCAAATTTTAAATTTAGATTCCTGTTAATAGGCTGCTACTTTTGGCCATCAGTTTTTATTTCTAATAATAAAAATTTTTTTTTACCAAGAGTAAAACGCTTAAATTTTTGTTCTGTGACAGAGGGGATTTTCATACTAACTTTCTTTGGGGTTGTTGTTTTGAGTTGGGAATTTTATTTTAAGTGCAGAATGCCCTTCCCCTGCTTTTCACCAATTTTGAGCCAATTCTGTCAATAAATGCCTGTTTTAAAAATGTTTGAACCAAATTGTTACGTATGGTAGGCTACTGCGTATACCTCAAATAAATTCCTTTATAACTTATTGTTTTAGTCTTTTAAATGGAATATCTTGTTTATTTATTGTTTTCTAATGTTACCAGCTTCTATATTAAGGTTTATTTTAATTTTTATCAGTAATTGATTGGTCTGTGATATTTTGAAATTTTGGTAATTTAACTTAACTTAAAATTCTTGATAGATAACTTTTGGCAACTTTACTTTTATTAAAATCTATATTGTTTGGCAACTATTTATTAATTATTATTAACTTTAAAAGGGTACTAGGCTGAAACCTGGTTTCAGGGTCCAGGAGATGAGTTGATTTTCTGCTGTCATCTCTCCATCATGCGTGGTCGCAGAGAACCTTCGCTTTTGCGCTCTGCTGAAGGACGGCCACCATGATGGACATTGCTACTAGTCAACATCTGTGATACCCTGCTCATATTCTTTATTTATTTGTTATTGTTATTGTTGCCATTTATATAGTTTATATTTTGTTATTTAATTTTAAGTTAGTTTTAGATATTATTTAGTTATTTCTTGGATTTCATTAGGAGCCCGCCCTTAGCCGAAGGATACCGGGTGGAATTGGCATTTCTTGTTTCAAATTATGGCGTTTCTAATATTTGTATGCAGGTGCACCTGATAAGGATTGTTTGAGGAATATACTACTGCAGGCACTTTTTATTTTTTTTTATTTTTTTTATTTATAGTATCTATACTTATATATTTATATTGACTAGATAGGCCTATGTTGTGTCTTAGTAAATGAACCTGAGTATGCTGACCACGGTGTTCTTTTTTTTACCTAGTTTAGTTTTGATCCGGCATCCCGTTCGCCACCATGGGCGCGCGCTTCCCTGATGGTTTGCTGTGGGTGTGCGAGCGGCGATGTACGGTTTCAATATGTGAAATATTATCCCATCCTGGGAGTCAGTGTGGTGTAATTTTCAAAATCTTTGGTACAAAGGTTTCTGGATACAGAGTTTCTGTACACAGAATATATGTTTCAAATAAGTTATTAAAAATATTATATAAGCTCCTTTTTCCAAGCTGTAAACAACCTCTAGTCTCACTTAATAATCATATTGTATTGTAAAATTAATTAGTTTGGGAACCTTTTCAACGTATACAATTGAAAAACCCATTTTAAAATCAGGAATTAATAGAACATATATATATATAATAATAGAACATATATATATATGTTCTATTAATTCCTGATTTTAAAATGGATTATATATATATATATGGATCTTATATATACAATCTTCAATCAAATTAAACATATATATATATATATATATATATATATATATATATGTTTAATTTTATACAAACTTGTAGTGTCTCCAATAAATTTTAGTTGTAAAATCTGTTATTTTTTTATTTAACCTCATCTACCCGAATAAGTATAAAATATAATGATACAAGATAGACTTGTCTTGTCTCTTTACAATTAACGAACTATTAAAAACATATATACGTAAAGAGTTTTATAAGTAGAGAAAAAGCGGCAGAACAGTAAAACTATAAAGTAACAATAACATTACTGTAGACAATAACATCTAAAGAATATACATATTGTGGAATCCTATGTTAAATTTAATATGTAATTCATTAAAATAATGTAATATTTTCGACAATTGGAGAAAATGTACAGTTGCAACTAAGATGTATGTGATCTGTTGAATAAACTTTATTTGTGACGATAATCCTCCTAACGTTTTCGTAACACCAAAACAAAATTAAAAATACACTATTATTTCCCTGTATGAGGCTCCATAACAATGTCACTCCTTCCATAGTTTCCATAGGACTGTAGGTAACAAGATAGTGAAATCAATCCATGTAACCTCGCTATTAATGTTCAGTGACGTGAACATACTACTAGGTGCCACTCCAACAATGTAAGTGACACGTGACATGTCCCCGTCTAATGTAAAACATTATTCAAAATGGTTTGAATACGATTTCGTGTCTGCAGATCCTATTCATTGATAAATTTACATGTGCAACTGCTTCACTATAATTTGTTATTATATCTAATAAACCATATTGAAATGTCGTACTTTGTGTTCAACAATAAAAGCAATTTCAAAAACTTGGAGTTTCAGAAAACTGTAATGGAGGAGATTACGTTATATTCTTATAGCACAAGCATTATTCTTCAATCAAATAGCAGTTTTCAACAATGAGCGTTATTAATACTGCAACGCAGTGATCTAATCAGGTAATTCAAGAAATGAATTTTGATAGGAAGCAAAATTTTAAATTTTCAATATGTCACCTTTTTGTTTCTACAACAAGTTTGATTTTATTTTACTTGCCCGTTTATAAGCCGAACATTTTCAATCCTACACAATTAATAAAGTAGATTTTAAAAATATTCTGTGGAAATTAAAGTGCCCTAACAGTATATATATATATATATATATATATATATATATATATATATATATATATATATATATATATATATATATAACTACGAAGTTCTATTAAACCTACCCAATTATAGATAATATAAAATGATAATAACATATTAAAATATTTCTTGATAGCTGCAAACTAAGATTATGTACGGATAATACAAAAACTTATTAAAATGTGCACTTAAATGATTGGTAAATCTAATTATGATACTGAATAATATTCTAAATAATTATATGAACTAATAAATTGACCCTGAAACACTAATACATGAACCATACATGTAACTAAGTACACTTTGAAGCTTTTAAAATCAATGCACTTTTAAACTGTATTGTAAAAGTTTTAACTGTAGTCATTTTTTGATAATGCAGATAGATGAAACTATATTTATACGTGAAAAACAAAATTTAAACTCTTAATTCTACTTAAAAAATACAGAAAAATCTAATTAGTTCAATTATACTTCGTTAAATGACGAATAATGATAGAGTACTGTAATATTCAATTTTGTTTTCATAAAGTTACAGCCTCTTCAACGTAGTATTAATATTCATCCGTTCATTTTTTAGATAAAAATGTAACCTAATACAAACCGTCTTTAACTTGGTGGTATCATTATTGTTATATGAAAACATTGATAAACTTTAATAAAGAATCGAATCGAAATTATAAACGTCTTTCTATATGAGAAGGTACGGTTACCCTGCCTTCACACTAAGTGTTATTGACGTTAATTATATTCCACGCCTGAATATAATGGCTGACACTTCCATTAGAATATATATATGGACTGAGGTTGACATGTGTATGGTACATTGCTCAAATATTTGGAATGTTTTAATTTTCAATAATTTCTTTCCAATATAAATGACGTTTTGAATATTATATACAATAGTTGGGTAAAAATTGAAGTTAGCTTACAAATTTATACAAGTCAATCTCAAAATTGAAAGACCATTATTATTGAATATAAGTAATTTTCAACAAACATTTTGTCCAACGAGCAAAACTGGTTATAAAACTTCAAAAACTAGTAGTTATCAGAGAAAGTGTATGATACATTATACGAGGGGGTAATAAATAAAACAGAAGTCTATAATAACATTAAGGAAATAAAATATAATCTCTTATTAATATTATATAAAATTTTAATAATTTTAATTTAAACACCAAATTTAATAGAAATAAACCTTTTTTCAGTTATGGTGTATAACTCAGGAGCAGTGCAATTGTTATTTTTGCCTAAAAGTGTTTGGCAAATATATATTTTGAATTGTTTTGCTAAATATACTCGGAATCATTTTTAAATTGAAAGTATTTTACTATTAAAATTAAATAATACGATAGAGTGTTCGTTTAATACATTTAATAAATTTTTAGTTTTAGTACAGGTTCGAATTTTCAATGGAGATTGTAAGTTTTGTCTTATATAATATCGAAATGCAGATACAAGTTAATAGACTTACAAAGTTAATTACTATAACAATCCCAGTGTGGTACAGAGCAGACCCCTCAGCCACTACAGTTGATTGGTCGTGTGTATGTATGAGACAAACGGGTCGTATCTCAACAGTAACGTAGCCTTAGTAGCTCACGATTAGAATTGCTAATTCGATGTGGGGCGGACCCGGGCTCGTGTAGGTGAGGGGCTACAGAGGATGATAGTGACAATAGATACAAGGATACTGCTCCTATCCATTGATCTCTCGAGACAGAACAAACTGTAGTTCGACTCGGTTAAGTAGTCAATCGGTACGATCCATTAAACTGTTTCCGTCCTTAGTTTCTCTAAAACGCTTTTAGTAAATTGCATTCCTTCTATCTAGAACGCACCCGTGACTGACTCAAAATCCGATTTTCCTTCTGGAATTCAATTTCTAATTAAAACAAAGGTACAAGGCAGTCTACTACTGAGTCAAAAATATGCAAATTTTATTTTGGATTATTATTATCTAGCACATATTTTTTACATCGACAATTTTATTCGTATTTTATTTTTAAATAATATGAAACTTCATCAGCCTTGCATTACGTCATTTGTTAAACCCGTTACATATTTTAAATCCAATTATATTAATTAAATTGACCAAGATAATTAATTTAGGAAACAGATGTTTAATAATAGAATATAAATTATTGTAAATTTAGGACTTTTTTGGCTGGAGCGTTATTCGAGAGGGTGGAAAGCTTTATTCTTTGTCTGTTTGCTTAAATGTCCTCATGGTAGTTAGAGCGGGAACTATAGGCTTGAAGTAATGCATTAAGCTTAATTTCTAGGTAAGTATTAAGTTAAAGATAAAAAGAGACATTCGGCTCGGTGGACCAAACATGGTGTGTAGAGAAAAATAAATAAAATTAATGAATCATTTATTTGAAAATAGTTATTTTTTAACGTTCGGAGCACCAGTCGAAGTCTCCAGCTTTCCCCAGTTTTATTGGAGGAAATTTGATTATAGAAAATGTCGAGGAATGTACCAAAGAAGTCAATAACCAATAGAAACTTCTCTTACTAGTACTACTACAAGATAAGTCCCTGGACTAGGCGCATGAGATCAGAGGTAGTCGAGACCAGAGAGAGTTCCAGGGGACTCCAGAGGTCCACACTGACCGAAAGTTCACGTTCACGGAGAACATACATGTTAGAACGCACAATACATAAAGGGTGAAAAATAGATAAAACAATTGGGAAAACAAAACCGGAGAATGGCTAGACATGATTAGATGGAATAAAGAGCAAAAAAATGACCGAGACACAAAGGAGCAATGTAGCAAATAACATCGTGTCGGAGAGTGACAATTGCCTTGCCGGTTCAAGAGATTCAGCCCCACTGGTAGGCAAGCGATGCGGGCGGCGCTTCGACCGTGATAATTTTTAAATTAGTATTCGAGGGTTAATATCTGATCTTCCTCGCTCGCTCATTGATTAATCTTAATACGCTTAATTACTAAAGATATTACTAAATATAATTAAAACTAAACAATAAGCAACATCAATTTCAATGATGTTTCATTTAACTCTGAGGGATTTGGTTAAGCGTTAGCTTACATTTACCATTGGTCTTTTTGGTAAGTTTAATCGCAACAAGAAAATTGTAGGCTAAATAAATTTATAAACAAACTGACAATAATAATATGACGTTTTAAACATGTGGTATATTAATACATGTAGTCTATTAAAATTTTCATACGGTTGATATGTTTCGTTGTACCTCAGAAAAGCCTGTTAAACGACACGTGATGTGATACACTCCTGAATTGTTCATAAAAAAGTGACTAAGCACTCATGTTAAATAATTTGTTCAGTGTATGATACATTTATATATTCGCATCTCATTAATTCTCTCTAACATATTATTCGTGGCTATAATCAAAAATAAACTAACAAAATAGGGATATCACAATATTCTATGATATTCTGTACAGCTCTTCTCGCGATACACTACTTAAAGATTTTTACACCAAAGAATTTAACAGACGACTTAATTATGTAGAACCAAAACATTTTAACAATTATATTAAAGCATTTTGAAATTAACTATTTTTGAAAAAAGCATATAAAGCTATTCAGTTTGTAAACAGCTCGCAGAATAGATGGAGCATATTTGCGAACTGATTTGTTAGTAATTATAAATTGTATTTTGTAATAGAATAGCGTGTATGCTATGTAATTGTTATTAATTTATAGTTTATTTTATTTTTATAGGTTGTTATTGATTTATTAATTGTTACTTCTGATTGTTGCATTGTTGTCTGTTGATTATTATTCTTAGGCGACATTGTTATGTTTTGTTACATTTATATTATTTATGTTATTATTAAAATGTAACTAAAAGTGTGTTACCGGTTTCTTATAACATATCCTCACTCACACACACACACACAATTCTAGTAGTTTTTATAAAAACTGTGTCCTAAACGAATATTTGAATTAGTTAAGTCTTTACTTGCTCCTCGTTAGTTAATTTACCTTGTACTAAGATAAATTGTCCGTATGTTATTGCCAAACCTTTTTTTAATTCTTTTGTTTGAAGGTTCTTTTTGACGATGGAAGGATTGTGAAGGAAACAGGATTTTTTCCGGACATTTTGCCATCGTTCAGTGAAACAAGAAAACAGTAACACTACGTTTCGAGATCTGCAATCTGAATCTCTTCTTCAGGTAAAGAACTAAGATCTTCAGGTTGTACCCAAATGAGTAAATTTCCAAAAATTACTTATATTTATTTTCCCTGACTCTAAATTGGCTTAAATTAGGTAATAATATTGAAATTAATAGTATTTGGCACCTTAATATAAAATTCTTATGCAAGTACTCACAAGATATATAATCTAAAACACTTCACCAAAACTCACGAAACACCAAACACAAAACTTAACCCAGTTTACGTCCTTCAAAACAACTGGTCCAGCTGACACAGAAAAACATGTGCAGCAAAATGTAATTCAGTGTAGCCAACTTATGGGATGTTAATGGTTAGTATTGAGTACATTTCTCATAAGATGGCTCTTAAATAATATTGAAATAAAATATAAAAGTTAATGTACCCATATGAGCCTTGCTCCTTGAAGAGGTTAAATAAATAAAATTTATATTTTTAATTCGATTTGTGTTTTTATTTAGTTGTGTTTACTTTAAATCACAAGTACAGCATGCCTAAATGTACCTTTTTATTACTCTTCCAACAGTGGCTATTTTGGTAGTGGATAGACTGTTTTCTTTCTTCGGCGTAAAAGCAGGATTTCGTACCAAAACACTTTACCTTACCATATTAGTAATGCAGTATACTGTGTAACATACCACGACCCACAAATATACGACAGTTATTTTTGTAATATTAAAGTTGTTTTAAACAAACTAGATTTAATCTGATTCTTCCAAGCCTTAGTAGGTGGTTTAGAAAACACGATTCACTATACATGTATTTCAATGTTAGAACAAAACCGTTTGTTTTAACTATAAATATACTAATATTTTAAAATATACTCCTAAATATAGAACCCGCCTATACGTAACGTCATAAAATACGACGGTTTTTTTAGCTAACCATGTCCGAGAACTGAATAAGCTTCCGTTGAAGTGAGAGGGTGAATATTCAACTCACGTACATGGTTGTTGTGGTACTGCATAAAGCATCTCCTTGAAATAGTAAGTGCTAGTTAAGCGCATTGTACACGTCCTTGCGTTGAATGAACACCTTACCTTGACGTCATAGCTGCTTATTCCAAGAGATATCAATGAAGCTTTCTCGGAAAACTATCGCTTTGAAGAAAATTAAAGCCAGCCGTCCAAATAAAGCAGGTAGTTATATTCAATCACTGTTCGACCAAATAACCCATAACGTTTCTCGTTTGGCAAACGGTAAATCACGTAGTGACGATATTTTTATGAAAAATAGAGCTACTGATTTTATTTAGACATACGTTTTTGAGGCTTATTATGTAAAAAAAATTGCCAGCCATTCACATTAAAAGACGTTAGGAGTTTCATGCAAGACAAGTGGCATTATTTTCTGAATTTTAAGTTCACATCCAGTTCACCTTTCTCTTGGAATCGCTTCTGGAATCTAACGCTATCACAGACTTAACCCCTGCAATCCAGAATCATGTTCTTCTGGAAACGTCAAAAATTTCAACAAAATAAAATTAATGAACATATAATTGTAATGAAGTGTAAAATGGAATTTGAACTATAATATAAATCAAATGTTTTTCTGATGTTTTCTGATAGTTTGAATAAAATTATTTTGTTATATTTACGGAATTTTTTTAGCTTTAAAAATAATGTAACGAGATTTCACTAGGCAAACCACTATGGTATAAATTAAATTTATACGCAATTTATTCAACAATATTCGAATTTTTTTAATTTAAATTTGAAATAATAAGGGGCTAAACGAGTTTTCGACTTACGTTTACAAGAATTATTCTGTGGTGAAGTGAAAACTTTAAGGTCAAATATAGCAAGTAAATTGAGAGAAATTGAGTTGATGCCCCGACAAATTAAAATGAGTGATTTTTTTAAATCGGATTTTTCAGAACTACGCACATAAACGATATCCCCTGCGAAACCCGAGCCGCGTATTTATCTACATTGACAGGAGATATTTCTCAACAGATATGTGGAAACTCCTGCTCGAACTGATGTCCTCGTGAACCTATTGATTAAAGAAATCATAAACTTGACAACAAATAAATAAAATATTTTATGATTGAAATAATTTCTTTCCTGTTCATTCAAATTCAGAATATATAAAGTGTAAGGTAAAAGTATGGATACACTTTTAGAGACTTTTCAATCTTAAGTAATTGTATCTATCTTTAATCTACACACTTCTAAATATACGCTGTAAACGGAGAGGGACAAAGATGCGATTAAACGTCGGTAATAGATTAATGAGATTTGGCTCATGGAAGACCAACTATGATCCATTACAGCACACCACCATTTTGCTATCGGCCCTTGCATTTTTGCGTGTTTAAATAACCCAAGTAGACGTTATAAATAAATGTCTTATGATGACCAGTAATAACAACAGTAAAACTCAACTCAGGACCAAATCTGTACATGAGGGAAACAAACACATCTTATGTCACTAACGATGATATGTTTTCTATAAGAGGAAGGATTCAAAAATCCGAAGCTCTATGGGCTTTTAAAAGCGCATGGAAATTATTTTCTAGCTCAATTATTCAAGCCTTATACGCAATTCTTATTTCATAAAATTTGATTCCACACCCTTACGCATGTTCTTTTTGTATTCGTTTTTTATTAGGCTTTCCATGTAAGCAATTTGATTTGGAATAGTTTTAAATTTTATCATTCATCAGAAATATTTGAATAAAATGAAATGATATAGAAAGAATTTAAAAAGTTAGATTGAGAAAAAAATAACTAAACGAAGAGGGGAGGTTGCTGCTCTGGCTGCGCAGGGAGTAAGGGCTGCCCCGCTCAACCTGCCCACAACTGGATGTACTTGTGGGGAATGTGGTGCAGAAGGCCCTGGTTGATTCTGGGTCAGCACGCAGCCTGATTTTCTTTGTCGTTTTTTGAAGATCTAAAATCCTCTGGGCTAATACGGCAGGTTGAGCCTAGGTATCACTTATCTGCTGGACTGCTTCACGCACACCTTTACCTATTATCTGTAGTGCCCAGATTCACATCAAAATTAATTATTTCTCTTGGGATTGGAGCTTTTTGGTTGGCTAAGGACCTGACTTTTCCTTTCATCTTGGGAGCAGATTTTTATCGGAAAAACTGGCATGATTTTGGATTTGGCCTCCAGTCATGTTTTCTTTGCTTTCGCCAGGCGGGTGCTCGTTCCCTTTTCAGATGTCGAGTCTCGTGGGACTGCTGCCTTGGAGATGGAAGATAAGAGCTTGACTCCTCCTGACCAACTAGGACATCTTACGCCGAAAGAGGCTGAGGACATAAGGCAGATTTGTTCCAGTTTTCCTGAAGTCCTAACTGACAAACTGGGCACGACCAATCTCTTGGAATACGAGATTCGTCTTACAGACACCCGTCCTGTACGTTCCCATCCATATAAGCTTGCTCCGCCCAAGATGGAAATTCTGAGAAATATGATTGATGATTTACTTAAGAGTGGGGTAATCGAGCCGTCTTGCTCAAATTTTTCCAGTCCAGCAGAGGCTGTTGAGAGAGACAAGGGCAGGACACTGGAAGTGGTAGGTGGTGTGATCTGGTGGCGTGATGAGAACAGCCAATGGCATTTATTCAAACTAATCACCCCATATGACGTCACAGCATCATAGATCATACAGTTGGTCTTTGGCTGTGGCTTTAACTTGCCAGTAACAATTTATAATATGTAATAATAATTATTATTATGAATTATTATTGTAATTCAATACATTACATTTCCTCCCTTCCAAATTTCAAAATAAATTGAATTCACACAAGTCATAGATAAATTAAACAATACAAGTGTAATAATAAATATATAATAAACACATATAAATATAAATAACACATATCATTATTAAATGTCATCCTTAAGTACTGTAAGTTATTTACAAGTTTAATTTCTCTACAGGTTTCCTAATACGAGTTGGGTATCTGTTTGTATGATCAGCTGTTCTAGTGACAGGAGAAGGAACAGCTGAGGGTAGAGAAAGACGTGGTCTAGAATGAGGGGTAGTGATGTGACATGGAGAGGTATGATGCGGTGAGGAGGGGGAGAGACCAGCTGATCTAGTGAGGTCAGTGTTACTAATTCTGACTGGGCTTGGAGTTGGCGGACAATGAGCGCCTGCCTCACGCTCCGCAAACTGTACGGTCCTGAGATGGTGGAATTTGACTGTCACTGTCAACAATACTACTGTGTAGTACCTATCAGCTGATCAATATGTCTACTCCAAATTAGACCAGTTTTGTCATAACAGAATAACATCACATTATTTAACTGTTTTATTACAATGCCCTCTATCCATTTGTCTTTAGAGCGATAATCCTCTCACTAATACAGATTGATTAGGAAATAGAATTCTCGTTTTTTCTACCGCCAAAATATTCTTTTTGTTTGTCCTGTTTTAATTGCACAGTTCTGGCTATATTAGGTCTGAGTAAATCTAGCCTGCATCTTAGTGGTCTATTAAACATTAATTTGGCAGGTGTCTCGTTAGTAGTGCTATGAACGGAGTTTCTGTAATCAAATAACATCCTATTTCAAGGCTACTTTAGTATCAATATTTTCTTGAAAAGCCAATCTTATTTTACGTTTAGCATACTTAACTGAGTTCTCAGCCTGACCATTAGACTGAGGATGATAAGCTGGTGAAAATGTATGTCTTATACCATTAAGTTGCATGAAATTTTTAAATTCAACTGAGGTAAATGGTGGTCCATTATCACTATGGATAGTGACAGGTAATCCCAAATCTAGAAAAATAGTTCTCTTAACTTTTCTATAGCTAGCTTAGCTGAAGTAGAGCCTACTTCAAATACTTCCAACCACTTGGTGTAAGCATCAATTACTACCAAGTAGGTCTTATCTTTGAAAGGACCCAAGTAATCAATATGCAATCTTTCCCATGGCATAGATGGATAGTGCCAAACATGTAGATTACTCTTTACTAAGGGACTAGAACGTTCCATAAGACAGGAAGAGCAATTGTTCGCTAGGCTTTCAATGTTTTCATCTATATTTGGCCACCAAATATAGGATCTTGCTACTGACTGTCATTTTTACAATTTCCCAAGTGACTCGCGTGTAACTCATTTAATATGTAGCTACGCAACTTGTTAGGAACAACATCAATTCTATATCCCCACATAACAATGCCATGCTCAACTGTTAGCTCGTCCTTCCTTTGGAAATAAGGTAACAATTCCCTATTCTCTCCTGACAAAAAATTTGGCCATCCGTACATCACATAGTTATGTATTTGTTTTATAATAGGATCATTTTGGGTTTCAGCTTTTACATCTTCAAAAGTTAAAGTGTACTGAACTTTCAGCGATACAGTGTAAATAGGTACCTTTCCACCTTGGTTCATTGTTATTATTTACAACCGTGTTTAGTGCTTAATGGTAAGCGTGATAATGCGTCTGCGTTACCATGCTTTTTCTGACCTTACATACTGTACAATCAAAATTGTATCCACTTAAAAATAATGCGTATCTTTGTAATCGGCTTGCTGCGAAAACAGGTAAACCCTTTTTCGGTCCAAATATGCTAATTAAAGGTTTGTGATCAGTACACAATGTGAAATTTTCGGCCATACAAATATTGATGAAAATTTCCTTACTCCATATACTACTGCTAAAGCTTCCTTATCTATTTGTGAATATTGACATTCCTGCTGGTGATAAAGTACGAGAGTGGTATGCAATAGGTTTCTCAACGCCTTCAGGGGTTATGATACTAAGTAAGCAGCCCAGCCCTGTCGAGCTTGCGTCTACTGCTAGTTTTAACAGGCAACTTTGAATCATAAATGCGCCAAAACTGGTGCTTTAGTCAAAACATCCTTGACATGGCTAAAATGATTTGAGACATTTTTCATCAAAATCAAATGGCAACGTCCTTTTTTAACAAGTTGTACAACGGACTCAAGATTGTTGACAAATTTTTGATAAACTTTCCATAATAATTTACCAAGCCAATAAAAGCTTTGACTTGAGTGACAGATTTAGGTACAGGTGCTTGATTTATAGCTTTAATTTTAAGATTCAGAGGTATGCAGTCCATCTTTATCGATACTAAAACCAAGATACTCGATTTTGTCTACAAAGAATGTACATTTATCTTTCTTTACGGTAAATCCTTTTTCACTCAGGCGTTTACAAACCTCTTGCAACCTACTTACATGAGTTTCGTTATTAGGTGCGGTGATAAGAATATCATCCATGAACACTGATATGCCTTCTAAAATTATGCAAAGATTGTTCAATAACTCTTTGAAATATGCCTGGGGCTGATGAGATTCCATAAGGCATTCTACAATATGAGAAAAGACCCTTATGCGTGCTAATTGTACATAATTTTTGTGACTCACACTATCTAACTTTTAATTTGCATATAGGCTTGACTAAGATCTATTTTAGAGAAAACGTTCTCCATGCTGTAAATTTGCAAATAAATCTTCTATTCTTAGGTATAGGGTACTTGTCTACTTCTAGATACTGATTTAGAGTAACTTTAAAAGTCTCCACATAACCTAATTTCACCGTTCTTTTTTAATACTGGTACAATGGGCGTTCCCCATTCCGAGCTGCTTACTGGAATTAACACTTGTTCGTCAACTAAGCGTTGTAGTTCTTTTTCTACCTTACTTTTCAATGAGAATGGTATCGGTCCCTTGGCTTAAAATACCTAGGTCTAGCATTTTCTTTTAGATTTAGTTTTACTGGTTCGCCTGTATACTGACCTAGTTTCTCAGTGAACACTTCTGGAAATTGATTAGTTAGCTCGGACGTCATTGTCTCGAAATTAGCCTTGTTATCTATAGGTCTGTTTATAACACACAAGTTATTTTTAAACGAAATGTCAACTCCCAGTACTTTAAGCCAATCACGACCCATTAAAGGATGTGAACCTCCTCTAATCACATAACAAATCTAAGCATTTATGTATTTTCTCATAGCAAACATCAACATTAACTTTGCCCACAGGTATAATAGGTTCATTAGTGTACGAACTCAAAGTTAGGTCGTTTTCTAACAATTTACAAGAACTAAAATTATTTTCATAAAAATCCTCACTACACACTGTGACACTAAGCTCCAAGTATCAACTTCAAATATGGTTTCTCGACCTTGCACTAGGACTTTAATCTTAATTGGGTCAACTCTAATTCTTTTACGGTGAGTTTCATTTACTTTAAATAAATTCTGTATGTCCTCGACATAACTCTCAAGATTTTCATCACTCTGAACATAATTCTTAGAATTATTTGAATCTGACAGTTTCTGAACTATCATTTACAAAATTATGTATCTTATAATCTTTGTTTTTCTTGTTTTGAAAATTAGACTGATAAGATATACCTTTCTTAACTTTCGAAAGCTGATTGTCTGGTAACTTACTAATTTCAGTAGATCGACATACCTTAGATATGTGATTTCTCTTTTTACACATTTGTGACACACAACACCAAACAATTTGCACTGCTTCCTATAGTGACCACACTGCCCACAGCACGTACACTGCACCTTGACTTCGTGCCTTGCGTTGTAGCTCGCGCTGCCACCGCTGCCCGCCGACTCTCACATGTGGGTGGTGATGCGCTGCCATCCGCTGGACCCGGCTGCCGCCGTTCACTGTCAATGCCGCCGCATTCTTCTCCGCCGCTTCCACTGAGCAGACGATTTTCACAGCCTGGTCGAAGGTTAGGGTGGTCTTTCCCAACAGCCTCTGCTTGGTCGACTCACTCCTGATGCCGCTCACCAGTCTGTCTCTGAGATAGTCGTTGAGGGATGCGCCAAACTCGCAGTATGCAGACAATTTCTTGAGGCTGGCGATGTACTCTGCGACTGATTCTCCTTCCTGTTGATTCCTTTTGCTGAATTTGTACCTTTCAGCTATGAATGATGGCTTCGGGTACAAATGGTCCTGAATTAATTAACAAATGGTACATAAATCTCGTAACAAACTGTACGTTTTCACACCCACGACTGTTAGTAACGTACTAACCTTTTTTGTCGTCACTAATACTGTTACAGTCAACGAATAATTCAAATCGTTCAAACATAACGAATTCCAAGTTTCTGCACTGTTGTCGAAGTCACCGATTCCGCCAATAATTTCCCGCCATTTTTTACTGTTTCACTAAATAAAGACGAAATGTTCTAATTTACGACCTTGTCTTCCAACATCAAAATGTACCGATTTTGAGTCCACGTGACGCCAAACTACAGACACACTTCCTCCCACAATAATTTTCGGAGAAATTATTTACGCACAATCGAACAGGTTGCATTGCACTCCGCGGGATCGCATTAATACCTCGTCGCCAATTGTTGTGTACGAGTTACGGGGAATCGGAATAAAAGACTGAATTAGTTTACATCATCGACTGTGGCTCGGTTAAGGTTGGAGGGTAACTGAGAGAGAGACAAGGGCAGGACACTGGAAGTGGTAGGTGGTGTGATCTGGTGGCGTGATGAGAACAGCCAATGGCATTTATTCAAACTAATCACCCCATATGACGTCACAGCATCATAGATCATACAGTTGGTCTTTGGCTGTGGCTTTAACTTGCCAGTAACAATTTATAATATGTATAATAATTATTATTGTAATTCAATACATTACACGTTTCTAGTGCCGAAACCTAATGGGAAGTCCAGATTGGTCCTGGATTATCGAAAGCTCAATGCTCAGATAGAAATTGACTCCGTGCCTCTCCACGATTTGCATTCTGGCTTTCGACTGGTTTGGTAAGGCCAAGTATTTCTCCATTTTTGATCTTAATCAGGCATATCATCAGATTCCTCTAAAACACGAGTCTCGACCTCTCACTGCCTTTTGTGTGCCTTGGAATTTTGTACCAGTTCACCCGAGTGCCAATGGGCTTGGCTGTGGGGGGCCCAGACACTCACCAGACTCCTGGATTCTATCTTTCATGATGTCAAATTTAAGTTCGTGTTCAACTATCTGGATGACCTGCTTGTGTACAATGAGAGTTATGAGGAAGCACTTGACTTATCTAGAGGAAGTTCTAACTAGGCTGCGAGAGTCTGGCCTTACCGTCAATCCTGAAAAGGTGAGTTTTGCTCAGCCTGAAATATCGTTTCTGGGTCATCTTGTCTCTTCTCGAGGTGTTTGTATTGATCAGAAGAGAACCCAGGCAATCAGGGAGTTTCCTCCTCCTAAGGATGCCAAGGGGATTGCCCGTTTTGTGGGAATGATAAATTTTTATCGTCGCTTCATCCCCAATGTTGCTGAAGTGGCGGCCCTCTGAACTCTCTTAGGAAAAAGGGTGCCAAGTTTGAGTGGGGTGAAGCGCAAACAGACTGCTTTTGAGCAGCTGAAAGAGGCAGTGATGCAGCCTCCAGTCTTGGCTATGCCTGATTTCAGTCGTAAGTTCGTCTTGCAAACTGATGCTTCCTCCTTAGCCGTTGCTGCTGTTTTATCGCAAGAAGTAGATGGTATCCGGCAGCCCATAGCTTATGCTTCACGCACGTTAACCCCTTGTGAGAAGAAGAGTTGTTCTGTTTATGAGCTGGAATGTTTGGCTGTCGTGTTTGGAATTTAATAAGTTCAGGCTTTACCTAGAACATAAGAATTTTTGTTGGAAACCGACAACCAGGCACTTTCTTGGCTCCTTGCCCACCCCCGTCAGCTCGGGAAGATTGGTCGCTGGGTAGTCCAAATTTCTGCCCTTAAGTTCACAAGTGCAGCACGTGCGAGGCACCCAAAATATCATAGCGGACACTCTGTCACGCATGTATCACTTACCCAACGACCACCAGAATTTATCAGAGCCGCCATGTTGTGGCGTGCTCCTAGACTTTCCTCTGGCATTTTCGGACATTGTTCCACACCAACTTAAGGATCCCGAGCTGACTGCTATCATCAATGAGCTTAAAAACGGAGGTGCCCACCCTCCTTATTTTCTGTACCGAGGTGCTCTATGCTGCCGTGACAAGCAGCGGAGAAAACCTAAGTTAGTGCTGCCAAGCTTTCCTTGTACCGATGGTCTTTCAGTATTTTTCATTCTTCTCCTGTGGGCGGACATCTAGGAATTCATAAGACCATCGCGAAGATTAGGGATCAGTTCATCTGGAAAGGTACGGGACCCGGGATATTGCAGCTCAAGTACGTTCTTGTGAACTGTGCTCGCTAAGCAAACCCGCTCAAAATACCAAGTTGGGTCTTTTGTCATCTGAGGTGGCGGAAAAACCTTTGGAGAAGGTTTTCATTGACTATGTTGGGCCTCTCCCGCGTAGCAAGTCCGGAAATAAGTTCCTACTTGTTTGTGTGGATGCCTTCTCCAAGTTTGTTTTGGTTGTTCCCATTGCGGAGTGCTACCGCGCAGCTCACGGTGCAAGCACTTCGTAACCATTTTTTTCAACACTTTTGGAATCCCCGCCACCTTAGTTTCCGATAATGGTTCACAGTTTTGTCTCCAATATCTTTAAAAGAATGTGCTTTGGGCACGGAATCCGCCATGTGACTACTTCCCCTTTCTATCCTCAGCCTTCTCACGCCGAACGGTGTAATCGCAATCTTCGATCTGCTCTC
Organism: Homalodisca vitripennis; assembly: GCF_021130785.1. Taxonomy (NCBI): domain Eukaryota; kingdom Metazoa; phylum Arthropoda; class Insecta; order Hemiptera; family Cicadellidae; genus Homalodisca; species Homalodisca vitripennis. Next base: position 2,313 of record NW_025781420.1, on the reverse strand, counting down.
ATTGCCTTTCATGCGGAAAATCAGACCACCTGGGATCAACAACTACCTTGGATCCAATTTTGCCTTTAATACGGCCCAGCATGAAAGTCACAAGGCGGTACCTTTCGAGTTATTATTTGGCTTTCGCCAAACAACCCTTTGGCGAACCTTTGGAAAATTAGCGATCTTCTGCCACCTCCTGTTACTCCCGATGTGAAAGCCACTTGGGAGGCAGCCAGGCGGAATCTCATTCGGGCTAGGGAGTTTAGTAAGGAGGAAGTACAACCGAGGTCGTATTGCCAATCCCTTCCAGGTGGGGGATCTAGTTTACTGCAAGGCTCACCCAGTCAGTTCGGCTGTGGATAACAAGAGCTGCTAAACTTTGCTAACAGGTGGACTGGTCCCCACCGCATCTTGAAGTTTCTGACTCCGGTGACTGCCCGACTGGGAGATCCTCAGTCCGAGAAGATTTTCAGGAAGGCGCACATATCCCATCTGAAGCCTTGCCGGAGTCATCGGTGATTTCTCTTTAGTCTGTGCGGGAGGGTTTTAGGTCCAGAGGCCTGATCACCTCTGCTCCTTATTCCTGATCAAGGTTCCTGTTTTCTTCTTTGTACCCACGCTACTCTTGGAGGGATTTCTTGCCTCCAACTGGATTTTCTTGGTTTTTCCTTCTGCTGACTTCAGGGTTTCCGGTTTATAATTCTTCAACCATTGGGGGGAGAGGCATTTTGTTTGGTTCTTCATTTTGAAGAAATTAACAGAGGGGAGTTCCTCCTTTTGGGGGGGGGAGTCTGAGCCGGTTCAATACCTATATCTCCCCGGCTCATGTGTGTTTTATATAGTGTATGTGTGTGTGGTTTATTGGCTGCAGAGCCCACTGACATTTTGAAGGCGTTTTAGCCTTTCCGGTAGAGTGGTAGAGACTCCGAGCCGTGGTGTACAAGTTAGGAGTAGCTCCAGTTTAATATATTTTGTTTATTTAAGTGTTTGTTAGTTTTGCTGAGCTATACTCCTTCTGACATGTGCGGCTAAGTTTTACGGCCCCTCACTGATGAGTAAGTTTTGCTTTCTTTTAAATTTTAGTGATTATTTTTATTTTTCCAAACTGTGAAGATTAAGAGCACATGGTTTTCCAAATTGTAGTTTTGAGCCTTTTTATTAAATTTTAGTACTTCTGGCTGTTTAACTAATTTTTAAATTGGCTTTCAAATTAATTCTCTTACACTTTTTATTAGTTTTCAACCCTTTCTATTCGGCTTAAATTAATTTTCTGTCTCTCAGTGAGGACCAGTCCTAGGCTATATGTTACAGTTCATTTTTATTCTGCAGGCCAATATTGTTTGTTATGTGTCACTTGTTTATGTAGTTTTTGTAAACAAACCCAGAGAGACTGCTGAAGGTTCATTTTACTAAATTTTTAAGCCTTTCTGAGAGATGTTACGTTCTTCGGGTCTTTTAGCCCATAACTCCCCCTTATAGCCTACTTGGTTAATTTAAGGCCTTCTGCCATCAAATTTTAAATTTAGATTCCTGTTAATAGGCTGCTACTTTTGGCCATCAGTTTTTATATTCTAATAATAAAAATTTTTTTTTACCAAGAGTAAAACGCTTAAATTTTTGTTCTGTGACAGAGGGGATTTTCATACTAACTTTCTTTGGGGTTGTTGTTTTGAGTTGGGAATTTTATTTTAAAGTGCAGAATGCCCTTCCCCTGCTTTTCACCAATTTTGAGCCAATTCCTGTCAAATAAATGCCTGTTTTAAAAATGTTTGAACCAAATTGTTATGTATGGTAGGCTACTGCGTATACCTCAAATAAATTCCTTTATAACTTATTGTTTTAGTCTTTTAAATGGAATATCTTGTTTTATTTATTGTTTTCTAATGTTACCAGCTTCTATATTAAGGTTTATTTTAATTTTTTATCAGTAATTGATTGGTCTGTGATATTTTTGAAATTTTTGGTAATTTAACTTAAACTTAAAATTCTTGATAGATAACTTTTGGCAACTTTACTTTTATTAAAATCTATATTGTTTGGCAACTATTTATTAATTATTATTAACTTTAAAAGGGTACTAGGCTGAAACCTGGTTTCAGGGTCCAGGAGATGAGTTTGATTTTCTGCTGTCATCTCTCCATCATGCGTGGTCGCAGAGAACCTTCGCTTTTGCGCTCTGCTGAAGGACAGGCCACCATGATGGACATTGCTACTAGTCAACATCTGTGATACCCTGCTCATATTCTTTATTTATTTGTTATTGTTATTGTTGCCATTTATATAGTTTATATTTTTGTTATTTAATTTTAAGTTAGTTTTAGATATTATTTA